>NW_015222623.1:0-984 GCF_001447785.1 Gekko japonicus | reverse complement strand
ATTCCAGTCAATTGCAAATCCCCTTATTTGGGTCTAAGAGGAGGAAAAAAGATGTAAGGCCTGCTTTATTTGTCATCTAAATGCAGACAGGAAGAAAAATATAAATACGGCAGAAGACCGCCGGCACTTGGGTTTCTCGTTTCTCCATTTATATCCCCTTAAGGGGCAGGCAGGGTTATATGGCTGCTTTGGATAAGTTTCATAATAAAAGGAAGGGAGGCTCGCTCTCTTTCCTTGTTTCCTGTCTGCGGCGCATTGGCGTGAGTGCGCCTCGCTTTACAACAGCTCTATTAGCACCGGCACAAGTCTCCTTAAGCTGCATCTGACATGTACAAACCGTTGCCTCCAGGACGGCCCCGTTTGTTTGATTTTTCTGCAGTGCGAAGGTTGACGCGAGTCATTTTGCACCCAATTACTTTGCAGTAAATTCGTCGGATGATTCTTGTCGCACGGTATTGATCCGACATGTCACCTTGAACTTGTTTATTGACACATCAAATTCCAAAGGCGGCCCGGGCTCAATTTACCACTTCCCAATTATGGTATTTATATGATGTCACGGGAGCTTCTTGTCATGTCGGGACGAGGGCTGTTGCCAGCCTCCCCCTTCCCATCCGCCACTCGTTCGACGCCCCCCCCCTCCCCAACCAGTCACCCAAACCACATTTGCTATTTTTCTCTGACCTTTCCCCGAGACGAATGGCAGTTCATAAAACACATCATTAACACACATGTCATTTTTATCTCGCCTGGTTTGCAAAGGGTACTGTGTTCAATGGGACATTTTTCAATTTATCCCTTGATTGTGGCAGGCAGAGCGGCTCTTGCTGGTCCCGCTGCTGTGGAATCGACTGTGTGCCATTCAAGCCACCTAAAAAATGTTTCTGCAAAGATGATCTTTGTTTTGTTAGAGGACGGTTCTAATCTCCAGTCACATTGAAATGGTACCAGATGGGGTTCATTGTCACTCTTAGATAATGATGT
>NW_015222622.1:0-984 GCF_001447785.1 Gekko japonicus | reverse complement strand
CATTTGGGGAGAAGATTTTTAATGGGGGAAAAGGCTCAGGAGGAAAAAGCTAATCCCAAAGCACTGCAGCCCTGATTTAGATCAGCCTTTGCCAGCCACTTTTTAAGGTTTCAAAATACATTATTGAAAGACCTGATGGTGTGGTTTGATGCTGAGCCATTGTGGTGCAGCGGGTGGAACGCTGAGCTTGGTCGGTTCACCCAAATGCCAGCGCAGCTCATTGGGTGGTCCTTGGGCTTATCTCTCAGCCTCACCCATGACACAGTTGTTGGGAGCGTAAAATGGGATCGTTTCAGGTATGTACTCTGAGAATGGGGGGGGATACCCCCTTTTTAATGTATCACTGAACATGACAGGTAATATACATGTGTCTGTCTTTCTTTCTTTGCTTTGGAATACGTTGGACCTTTTGAGGATCAAAACAGACATGAAATCAGATAGCGAGGCTGGGATCCAGTTAATTGCATAACACACTGTGCATGCCCCAAAGGCTTTGGGTTGGAGTTTCCTGAAAAACAGCATCTCCTGCCACACAGCAAAAACACTTTTGCGCCTAAAGGAGGCTTTCCAAAGCACTTTGTGACATGACAAAGAGTTGGTGGATGGAAAAATCTGCTGCCTGAAGAACAAAAAAGGCTGAATCCCATTAAACATGTCCAAGCCCTTGGATGTGTCTGAAGTAGCTCTTTGGACGTCCGCCGAATTCTAAAGCAAAGCAGTGGCAACAGATCCATAGACCCTTGTCTGGTACAGTAGGGCCTTTGTCAAAGGGAGGAGGTATAAAAGAAGCACGGATAGAGGACAAAGTGAAATTAACTGCTCTGCGCACCATTCATTTTGGCATGCTTTTCTTTCGGATGCTACGAGGGCATTTATAAAACAGGCATTTCCTTTCTTCTACATCCTCTTAAGAAATGTGGTGGTTTGGCTAACAAGGGGATACAGTTGGAGGATACTAAATGCCAGGGTTCAGGGTAAAAAAAA
>NW_015222621.1:0-984 GCF_001447785.1 Gekko japonicus | reverse complement strand
AAAAAGGCTGGTTCATCATGCTTATATAGAATTGATCAAATGCGTTTGGGTAGTATGTAAAGGAGCTTTGACATGATTCTTTGACCAGTACTATTGATGTAGGTGATGCAAGGGCTATGATGAATTTAGCTGTGCTTCACTTTAGTGTGGAGGAAAAAAATGGGCTTCAGTCTAACCAGAGCCTTGGTGCCAAACAACAGGTAAAGTATTTTTTTTACAAGGCAGTGACGTTTGACATTTTTTCCTCACCTTTTACGTTCCTAAGCAGTAAAGCAGAGGCATCTATATTTAGCAAAATGTAAACCTACATTTGAAATTAGGTGTACACCTTAAAGAGAAAGTGACTGGAAAAATAAGCATCACCTAGTAAGAGCAGCTTCAGTTTCTGGAGCACATAAAATCTTAATTAACAGAGCCCAGCAACTCTTTATTTTAACTGTTCTGTGGAGAGGAATTAATTTGCTTTTTTATTGACAGAGATTCTAGGCTGAATGATTCAAAGTGCAGCTTTTTCTTTCAAAATAATATATATATGTTTATCACCAACTTTTTATCAGTATATGTAGGTATATGCAACAAAACCCATAATGTTTTTCTATAACTGTATATGATTTTCACAAGTAAATCATCCCCCCCCAAAAACCTATAAGAATTTGTGCTTAGGCAGTTTACCTTCCGAAGATCCTTTTTAAAGCCTAGACATTATACAAATACATTTAAACCTGTAATTGGAAGTAAGTTTTTTTGTAGTTAGAAAGATTTACTTCTGAAGAAACTTGACCTAGCATGTTATGAGGTCTGCATGTTCAGTTAAAATAGGAAATCCCTTCTGCATACTTCATGGTCACAATTTCCCGCATTTCAGTTCCTCACGACTTCCCATATACCTTCGATTTTAGCTGTGAAAAAGAAGTGAAGCCTTTGTGTTTCATCTCTCTATTGTGTGTGTGGGGGGAGTAAATGCAGAAATCTTCATTTGTCACG
>NW_015222620.1:0-984 GCF_001447785.1 Gekko japonicus | reverse complement strand
ACTACTCTGGGAAACCCATATGAAGCACAAAATTCCAACACAGCTTTGGCAACACTCATGGCATCAGCCGTCCTTAAAGGCATAGCTGACGGGAAACAGGTTCCCCTATCGATGATTACCAAGATAAATTTCTTTCCTGACTTAGAGGGTACAAAAGGCCCTTGAATATCAATTTGAAATTCAGAAAAGGGAGTTTGAACCGTTGGCATTTCTCCTAAGGGGACCTTTAGGTGATCAGAGGTGTAACCAACCTTCTGACAGATTTTACAACTAGCAACATACTCTTTCACATCCCTATGTATGCCAGGCCAGTAGAAGACTGAACTGATTTTAGCCAGTGTCCTCTTGAACCCAAGATGACCTGTCAGGGGTAGATCATGCCCAACTCTCAAGATTTCCTTTCTGAATGTTTCTGGGACTACAAGTTGTTTTTCAGACCCCAATTTAGAACCTTTCTTCTCTGGCATATATTCCCTGTATTTATCCACACATACCTTGTATCTCCTGGTTTATCCAATGAAGAATTAACCTCCATTGCTGCATCTCCACATTCTTTCAGAGATAGACACTCCTTTAATTGCTGTTTGTAAGCCATTGACTCAGTGCTTATTTAAAAAATCATCCCTTTGGCTGCCCATCTTCCCCCTCCCTCATCTCTTTCATTTTCTCCAAGCTGCTCTGAATGGCTTACTGCCAGAGGCAGCTTGGGATGGGCTTCGCTTGCTTTTACTTTTGTCATGACTGGAAGTTGAGACTCTGTTTGCCTTGCTCTTAATACTTTGTATTGAATATCCATACCTACGAGAAACTGTGGGTCCCGCCCCTTATGCACCAGGAGGGGAACAATATCACTCCAATCCCCTACTCCCACCTTCATAAATGTCACGGGCTGTTCTTTAAGTCTGGAATCATAAGATCATATTTCTATTTTACCATCTGCCTGAAGTCCTAACCCATGAAAAATATCCTCAGACACACTTGACA
>NW_015222619.1:0-984 GCF_001447785.1 Gekko japonicus | reverse complement strand
TTGGTTGCTCATGTCCATAAGCTAAGCGTACTGGACTCGGATATGGCCATAACAGTCTTTCTCGCCCTGCTTAGGCAGATTCCCCAGGCAAAGGCTGCCTACGTAGGGCTCACCTGTTTCCATTCTGCTTGTTGTGGACAAAGAGCCCTTTCCTGTAGGCACAGCAGATCCCCACGGTGATCAGAGACAGGACTGCAAGGACCACCAAGATGCCCCCAACGATCCCCGCAATGTTCAGGTCATCTAGAGGAGGAAAGACAGGATCGACGGTCAGCTTCTGCAGGAAGCAACGCTGGTCTCCCAGCTTCACGATCCGATCCACAAACCAGAACTCAAGAGTGTTGCTGAAACTGTATGCAAGAGGTTCGGGTTCATCGGTGGCCCAGGAAAGATGTCCCCAAAGCACCACCTAGACCTTTGCTCTTCTTTTTCATTAGATTTTCTGCCACATCAAAAAAGTTGCCAGATCAGACAACACCACCAGCAAGGGTCCATGCCATTGGGTTAACCTTACTGAGTACTTAGACCTAAAGGATGTCAAAAGAGCAAGTACATCACTTGAACCTGCATACCTTAAACTTGAAGATGGAGTGTTACTTAAAAACAACAAGCAATACAGAAAACAAATGGCAAACTTCTCTACTTGAGTACAGTGTGTAGACCTGACGTATCAGCAGCTGTGGGAATGCTAGGCAGAAAGACCAGTTCACATAATCACCATGAATTGGAAGGCTGTAAAGAGTCTAGTCAAATATTTCAGTAATACAGCTGACCTGAAACTGAAATTGAAATTATCAGCTTTTGACAACCAAAGACTGACTAAATATATGGATGCTGATTGGGCCAAAGACGTGACTGACCACAAGTCATTAAGTGGCTACCTGTTTTTCTATGGAGGCAGTCTAATCAACTGGGCTATTCAAAAAGAGACCCTAGTTGCCAAGTCAGCAACTGAGTAAGTATGCAAGGATGTCCAGTGAAAAA
>NW_015222618.1:0-984 GCF_001447785.1 Gekko japonicus | reverse complement strand
GCCCTTCAAACTGTTAAAAGACACAATCGGCCCAAAGATCACCAGGCTGAAAGAAGAACTCCTATCCTCTTCCATCTGGACTAAGGCACTATCAAATCTTTTTCATACATTATGTTTCCAAACCCTGTTTTCTCAAACAGGCCTGAGGCCAAATCAAGTTTCCTGAAAGGATGCCTGCATGATATGCTTTTACCCACATGTATGTCACATTCATACATCATATTTTTGATGAGCATCAATTTTACATGTACACTAAAGACGGCAATGTGTGGCGGCCCTCACTTTTAAGCTGAAGAAAACAACAAACACCTTCCCTCCCAGCCAGAAGCCAGGAGAAGGCTAAATCTGCTTCACTTTTTTGAGCCAAAACCCTGACTGAAAGATACCATCAAATAAACTTCCATTTATAATCTGAACTGAGACTGCAAATCGACAAATCAAAAGAAAGATCAGAGAAAATTCTCTTAAATTTCCAGCGTCACACAAGAATAGAAAAAGCCTATCCAAATTTAACTTCATTCCTTATCAATATTTTCCCATCCTTTCCACTGAACGGTGTACACTTAAAACTCTAGCACACATTAGAAACATACAATTTTGCTACCTCTCTTTAAGGTTTCCCCCCTATTTCAGGGTCATGCTTGGTGATCTTAGATCAACTCTCTGGAGTTGATCTCCTGCCCTGGTGAGTTGCACGATCTTTCCTACAAGGAAGCGATTGTCTTGCTTTTTGGTACAGTACGCACAGCCCTAGACAGACAATTATTAACTTCAGTTGCTTGGTACCACCGGAGACTTCTGTGACAGAAAACGTAACGCCAGCCAAAGCTAACACAAGGATTAGCTAAACTAGAAAAGGTAGGCTAAGTGGTAGTTCTCAGCTTGGAGCTTTCCTGGAAAGACAGCATATTATATTTAATTCATTTGTACCACCACCCCCTTTCTCCCCAATGAGGACCCCAAGGCAGCTTACATCATTCTCCT
>NW_015222617.1:0-984 GCF_001447785.1 Gekko japonicus | reverse complement strand
ATTTGAATAACATCAATAAAATTGTTTGGATAGGATCCATCACACCATTTCTGGGGGATTATAGCCAGTCTCTGTTGTACAGAAGTGAACAAGGATTCAGGTGACAGGTGAAGATATGTATCACAACCCAAATCCACTGCAAGTCAATGAGCGAGTGAATTCACAGAGTCAATTATGAGATTTGATGTGGTATAATACAGATTTTCTTTTGTAACAACTAAAATTAAAGCTATGTTAAAAAAAAGATCTTTAAATGACAATTATTTATGGTATTCTGCTCATGCTCTATACTTCTGACATTAAACTTTCTTCCCTAGATATCACAGATGTCAAAGCTTGCATCAGCCACATCAAAAGATCTTTTGTGTGCTCCACTCTTAGCAACCATGCTTTTTGTGTTTATGGCACAAATGATCTCATCTACTGCCTTGGTGACTTGTTGGCATTTTGCCTTAACACCTAGTGACGATGGGCATGTTGTCAATAGCAAGTGCCACGTGAGATATAATAAAAACGAATGTCTCCTTTTCCAGGCCTGCTGCTTTCCAGCTCTGCGTAGATTCTGCCATGAAACCACCAGGAGGTTCACTCTTAACCTGTGGAAATGCTCTGCCCTTTCTGTCGGTGGACATTTTAGTGGCTGCGGCTGTACCAGCCATCCTCATTTATAAACACTAGTGATTTATAATCACTAGCGCAATACCTTCAAGGTAGGAGAAGAGACTGCGGCTCAGTGGCAGAGCATCTGATTCGCATACAGAAGATCTGACCCCTAGTATCTTCAGTTAAGGGATCTGGACCTAGTGAAAACCATCTTCTGGAAATGCTGGTGAGCCGTTGCCAGTCACATAGGCAAGACTGTCCTGAACGATCAGTGGTCTGGCCCAGAAAGCTGCATGTGTTCAATTGTTCTGGTCACCAGCCACCGCACTTCTGCAACCAGGGGTACAGAGTGAGGAAGAGGATCTTAACTGGCGGGCTGGG
>NW_015222616.1:0-984 GCF_001447785.1 Gekko japonicus | reverse complement strand
TGCTTGTCTTTTTTGTTTCTCTTGCTGGATCTCATGGGGATGGGGGTTCAGTGAGAGGCACAGTCAACCATGCACCACGGCCCTACTCCATATTCCTTTAACACAGACACTCCCATTCTCCCCCCTTCCAAGTTCTTAGAAGCCAAAAACACAGCAGGTGTTGCACAACCCAGTCAGGTGTGATTTGCCTTTTGTCTCAGCAGTTGTGGTGAGAGCTGTCCATAGTATCAGTTGACTAGGCATGTTGGCAACTAGGAACCAGCATCCTGTTTTCTGTTCCCTGATCCCTTTCCCCTTGCACGATGCTTTCATGTGTTCCAACGAATGTTTTTTTCCCCGATTTCAGGCACGTAAAAATGAGCTTGCCATTGAGGATATGGATGGCGGCACATTCACCATCAGTAATGGTGGCGTATTTGGATCCCTTTTTGGGACACCCATCATCAACCCCCCTCAGTCAGCTATCCTGGGCATGCATGGCATCTTTGATAGACCTGTTGCTATTGGAGGCAAAGTAAGTACCATGTGAAAGGTCACAAACGGCTTAAGGGCCCATTAAACATTGCTTTGAGCTATGTGAGCGCAGGTTTTCCCTGAGTGGTTCCCTCACAGCTGGGATAGCTTTTAAATGAGCCATCCATATAGGCAGGGCCCAGTCATGCAGAAGACCCCGGCATGGTCAACCTCTGCCCATGTGGATGGGTTCACTTAAATGTAACCCTGACCCATCTTGGAGTCACTCACCAAAAAATTCTTCCCCTTTGGCAAGGGTAATGTTTATAGGACCCCTTAGCCTAGACTAAAAAGTCAGGTGCCTTTAATCTTGACCTTCCAAGTACCGTAGGAAAGGACCACTACCTGTAAACACTATTGCAGAACTCTCCGCTGGAGAGCACAAAAGGATTTTGAACTGCGTGCAATGGGAGGATGTGAAGGTGTGCTACAGAATGATAAATTAATTGTTAGATTTTTAGGTTTATTTAT
>NW_015222615.1:0-984 GCF_001447785.1 Gekko japonicus | reverse complement strand
CCAACTCTAACATTCTATGATTCTCCCCTCTAAGCCTTCCCCAGGTCTCAGCCAGCTCACACGGAGCTGGGTAGCCAAGTGCATGCCATAATCTCTAAACTCCACGTCTCGGCGTAACTCAGCTACCCTTAAGTCTGCCGTGCTTTTGCATAGCAACATTCTGAAATTCCTCAGGAAGCGGCGATTGTGAACCAGCACTGAGTGCAATTTCGTCCGCTGTGCATGTGATTAATAATCCAGCGCCATGGCCTGCATGTGCCCGTAGGCTCGTCACGGAATGGACTCTAAAAATAAATTTTGTTTCTTCTTCTTCTTCTCAGAGCTCCTTACTTAAGTCAGCAGAGATCTCATGAACAGGCGCTCCCCTCCTCCCGTTTTTTTAATTCATGGCTCAGTGCGACAGTGTAACAAATGAGCCCTCGCAGGCCAGGAAGTGCTAACTATTTCCAAGTGTATATTTTAATCTTCCCTCCTGTGCTTCCAGCCATAAGTTCTATCATCCGTTTTTTTTAAATCCTCTTATATGTCTCTAAGCAAAAACCCTCCCATTTCCAACGGCAACACAACAAAGAATCTGCCATGATCTCTGCTGAGACCTTCCAGAGCTGCTGGATGAAGGAGCGTTACGGTATTTGCATTTTTATGAAGAATTCCTTGTTTTCGTAAAAGTGAGCAAGGCAATAACATGGTTGTCATGTCTGCTTTCCCCATTTTTGTTCAGAGCCCTGCCGGCCACCCCCCATCATACGTCCTCTCATGCAGGACGGAGGCAGCTCCACCCGAGCTGGCTCTCAGTTAACAGATGGTCTTTAAACGATTCAGCATAGGACGACACTTTTACAAAAACTGACCCCCACACTGCTCCATAAAGGAAAAGGCTTTTCTAAAATCTTTAAGACCTTTAAAGACATTACAATATGGACGAGACCCTGGAGTACAAAAAACACTTATAATTTCCAACGAAATATCAGGCAAAAGACTTAA
>NW_015222614.1:0-984 GCF_001447785.1 Gekko japonicus | reverse complement strand
CCCAGGTGGCAGAGTCGGCATTGCTGATCACCACTTGCTGAAGTTCCTTGATGAGCTTTCCTGGTCCATGTGAACATGCCCAGATCAACCACTGAGAGCACTAATGGACTGATCACAGAACTAGAATCTATAAGGGAGATTTATTGGTGATATGAAAGTGCACCCCCACGAGTTGAATTAGAGTAGAGGCCTTGAGTAGAAACCCATCCATGCTATAGGCTTAATTATTGTAACCAGGAACCTTGCCAACATTTGGAAGTGTGCCTTAAAGTAATACTAAACTCATGTATGCAAGTGTCACTTAGAAAGAGCTGCCAATCTGGAGGAATGAATGTGTTGATGATTAGGCTGTTGAGGACCACACTGATATGGAAAAGGGCTTGCATTGATCTTAAGGAATCCATGTCCTAGTTGATGCAGGACTGGGCTTTTAATAATAATAATGTGAAGAGGGTCTGTTGGATCTCTGTTTCTGTGCGCAATGTCTCAAATTGTACTTGATGGAGGGGAGTTCTTTCTGAAATAGGAGGCTTAGATTGGAAGGATGAAGCTGGTGTAGGACCTTCCAGATAGCATCTGGGGTGTTTGTGAATAGAATGTAGCCATCAACAGGGATAGTGGCCAAAATGACTTCAAATTTAACATTCATACCCCCGTAGCATAACCATAGCATAAGGTTTTTTTGGACACCTTGTTGGAAATTTTGCTTCCAGATGGAGGGTGTCTGCTTCATCAGCCAGAATGCAGGATATTCACTAGGATTTCTTGTGTCTTTGTGTAAGCCTTGTGCAAAAACTTGTTGATCTATGTGAATTTTGTCTTGATGAAGATGAGACTGTAGATGAAGCTTTCAGAGCCCTGTGGCCATGCATCATGTTATCTCTACAGTAGCTTCTGCCCTGCAGCACTGTTGATCATAGGCCATTAATCAGACTCTGAGAAAAGTCATATCTTTCAGCCATTGCTTGTGCTCTTTTTTTCTTT
>NW_015222613.1:0-984 GCF_001447785.1 Gekko japonicus | reverse complement strand
TGTTTATCCAATCCCCTCTTGAAGCTTATATTTATCCAATCCCCTCTTAAAGTACAAGAAGTACTGAAGGAGTGTTGCTAGTAGGCTCTGGTTCCAAGCCATGGAGTTTTACAGTTACAGTACAGCTGTACTTGGAGGTCCACCCACCAAAACTGTATATGAGAACCTAAATGAAGCAGCAGAAGGGCAATCCTTAAAAAGAGACCGTTAAAATGCACTGAGTATTTAATATATTTCAGACAAGTGGTATCAAAATGCCAGCATGTCATAGTGGTTAAAGTGTTGGCCTAGGATCTGGGGGATCCAGGCTTCAAACTCAACACTGCTATGGAAGCTCACTCTCTTTCAGTCTGGTTCTTTGGTTGTGCCAGTTTCCTAACACTAAAACAGTCTACGTGAAGGAAATAATCTACATACCAATGCCAATAAATATTTCAAGGGGATTCAGTGTTCTGGAAGGATAAACTGGAGAATACAGCATACATTGAACACTTATGGCATGACAATGTAACTGCATATGAAATACTATTTTTAAGGCAGTTTTCCCTGCTCAGGACTTTGAGAATGATTGAATTTCTCAGCATAAATAGGTTCTCCAAAAGAATAATAGCTTGCTGACAACAAGAAAATGCGCCAAAGAAACACACAGGAGACAGAACTTCCCAAAAATACAAAAGAGAAAAGTGTGGGCAGGTTACCAAGCAAGAAATCACTGCCAAAGAGCGTTGGTTTGAATGACGCTTTTCAAGAACCAGCATGCATGGAAGAATTGCTAATCAGCTAATCACTGGCCTGTAGGGAGGGTTTCAAAGAGGTTGTGTATGTTACACTTCACATCCTCATCTCCCATGAGTGCACATTCCCTATGGAGGAAGACCGATCAGTTGCCATTTGCAGATATACTACAGCCATTAACAGGAACATTTTGTACTCAGCACAGCAGTGCATCCTGTCCATAGATTACAATGGGATGTGTCCAAGTAA
>NW_015222612.1:0-984 GCF_001447785.1 Gekko japonicus | reverse complement strand
GGAAGAATTTGGGCTCCTTGGATGTAGGCGGACCCTAAAGCAACAGAAATTCTACAACTTTGTCCCTCTCTAATGATGATAAATCCAAAGTACTGTATTATTGGCAGCAGCGTTTAGCTTGGCATCAAGCACCGCTTTGAAAACCGGCAGCTCCCTCTACGCCCATTGCAAAAGGCCAGCGGTCACAACAACACATTGTTTCCCCCGTATTCTGAGCTTTTATAGACGGCAGCAATAATGGCAAATGAGTTGAAAAGGACATCTCAACAACAATCACCCAGACAGCAGGCGGCTTGATTAAGAGAAAATAAGTCTGATTGGCGCATCTGGCCACCTTTGTTTTCATCTTCCAAACGGAGGATTGATATCCGGAGTCGAACGTGAGCACCGTTGAGAAATGTTATCCAGATTCTTCTTGAAATTCCTGCCAAGTCCATGTGTGTTCGCTGAAGGAAGATGTGCTATGCTTAAAAACAAACTGACACACACAGAAGCCGACACACAAGACAGTGGCTTTGTGTCCTGCTTTGCTTCACTGTGTCCCCGTGACCCCAGAACAAGTGATGGGTGAAGATGGCTGGGAGAACAGTAATCCTATGTGTGAGTGTTTCAGTTTTCTCATTACTGAAACTGTCACTCTGCCCTCCGGGGCTGTTGAACAGGAGGAGCAAGAGCGTCAGAAGAGCCAACAGCAGCGGCGGATAGTTTAGGAACAGCTGTCTGGCTTTGCAGCCACCTCCTGTATACCAATTTCAGCTCAGCAGTCTAGCCAGCTCGTGGTATTTGTCCCAAACATGATGTGCTGGATCGAGTTGGAACACAATCTCTTTTGTGTTGAACAGCAAGGACAGTTGTCTCCCATTGCCTCAGCTGGAATGGTAGTTTGCTGCTGGGTACTGAGAATGATTGGTGACAATGTGCCTGGGAGAGGTCTGTGCTCTCTAGTCAAAACATCAGTCCATTCTGCATCTAGCATTCGCTCCA
>NW_015222611.1:0-984 GCF_001447785.1 Gekko japonicus | reverse complement strand
GTGCATGTTTACTCAGAACTAAGACCCTTTGAGTGCTTGCTCCCAGGTAAGTGTGAGGAAGCAGCTTGTGGCCTAGTGCTTTGGATCTCAGACTTCTTGCAGTGTGACCTACTTCTAAAATCACCCTACTTTTGGTGATTTGCAGAATAACTCCATGCTTCTTTCCCTTTCCCCAGTGCAAACACAAAAATTTCACATCAAGTATCCCTCAAGAGGTTTATGTTTTGGTTTCCCACCGCCTTCCTCTTGACCTCACGACCTACCTGCAAGGAAGTTGGAACCCACTTTAGGGTCACAACCCCTAGTATGAAAACCACTGGTGGCTGTTGCGTTGGTAATGGAAGAGTCAGTACAGAATTAACGGCAACCATTTTCTTTATACTGTGCATTATAATCTGCATAGGATCATATCCCCCTTTTAAAATACTGTAGTCACAGGTTCAGCCCTTGCCAGCTGGCTGTTCTGCCAGGTTTTAGGAAGGTGGAAACCAAGCTGGCAATTCTATGATCTGTTTCCTGACCTGACCATGTGTTTCTGCCTAGCAATACAAAGGAGAGTGAGGAAGCATTATTGTTCGTGTGTGTTTGGATGGGGGTGAGTTCGCGCACAACAGAGCCATACTGCTTATCCAGTATTGTTAGGGCCAGCTCTGATGAGCCCATTTACACACACGAACACACATGGTCTGTGCTATATTACAATCACAAGGCTGGTCTAAAAGCATTCTGCTGTGTTTGGAGGATTAAAATTATGTATCTGTTTATTTTTCACTGCACCCAAAGAAGCTTACAGTACGAGAAAATAGAATTAAAAACAAATAAACAGGACAATAGGGGAAAGGCTTCAAAAAGCAGAGCAGGTCTTCTCTCTTTCTCCTGCTGCTGGCTGATCTTCTTCCCTGCTCTAGGCTTTGACCCGCAGGCTAAGAGCTGAAGGACAAGAGCCTTTCAGCTTCTACCTCTGAACAGGCCAAGGCCTTAAAT
>NW_015222610.1:0-984 GCF_001447785.1 Gekko japonicus | reverse complement strand
GTCCTGGCTGCAATGCGTGCAGGCCCAATGCGTGGAGCCACAAACAGATATTAGAACATCAGGAGAAAAGAAACTGTCTTCCCTTTTATCAACACCTACAACAGTCTCTAACAATCCTCTGGCATTAGTTGCTTTATTCTGAAAGTCAGTAGTTTTATGGTGCATCCAAAAAAAGAAAGGAAGATGTTACCTACCATGCTAAGGCAAAAAACTGCAACACGCAGAAGATAAGAGCAAGTCCCTTGTTGTGCCACTAAAAGAGGCAAAAATAATCACAATCAAGTTAAAAACGAAGTATTATACATTTTATTAAAGTGCAATGGTTAGCAATTCAAGTACTCACCCAGAAAGCTGAACACAAGGTCAATATGAGACACAACTAGAAAAGAGAAAAAGTCTATTAACTAAGAGAAACCATGACAACTGAACAGTTATGTGTTCCTGTATGAAGGTAGAGCACAGTGTATTAAAGGTAATGTAAGAACTGTTACCATTAAAAAAAAAACCTACTTACATTTTTGCATTGGCTTGGAATGCAACCCGCCTCCCCACTCCCATCTATACTTTAGTTGCCCAACCAGCAAATTTAAGGCTAAGGGCCTAATCTAATTTCTCCTAAACTTTTCTGTGAGTAAATAATTTAACTAGCATTTAAATAGTAACTACCATTCTAATAGCACACATACATGCAGATGCAATCACAGAAGATGTTCTCAGGTTCAACAATCTCTATAAATTTAGACAAAAGTCTGTTTGTAAAAATATTCTATTATCTCACTTCCACACCTACAGAAAAGATAAATACACATCAGCTGGAGATCTGGTCACAATAAAAAGAGAAAGGGAGCAATGGACAAGTTTGAGAGTATATAGATTCCTATCAGTCTGGACAGCTGAAAAGAACCTTCATGTCCAGAAGTAATAATCACAAATCCAAGTACCAGGTGCTCTGAACATATAAGAAGGCATGGCTGTCACTTTAAT
>NW_015222609.1:0-984 GCF_001447785.1 Gekko japonicus | reverse complement strand
AAAAAATGGAATCAAATTACACATAGGCAAGTCATAGGACTTTTACTTCTTGCTCGAAGGAAAAAAAGAAGGGTTTTGATGAGGTATACAGTTTTTCTTCTCTCAAGGCCAAAGAATGTGATTATGAAAGAGTTCTGAACTACAAAATAGTGTTGTCAGCTTTTCCCTGTGAAAAGATACAGTGTCATTGGAAGATGAGGAGGTTACACATAAAAGAAATGTACAATTAAACTTAAAAAAATAACGCTACCAATTTAGTGCAGTAGGCCATGAAATATGCAGAAGCAAAGTTAAATATTGCCATTAAAAGTGGAAATCATTTGACCCCATGATAAACATAAGCTATTAAAATATTTAATATTTCTCTGATTAATTTATTACATGTTGCATTTGAAAATTAGCAGGGAGTTAAAAATCAGTAGATTAACAAGTGTTCTGTGGGGGGAGCAGGACAAAAACTGACAGAAATCTTCTCTTAGGCACAGTGTTTGGTCTAATCTTTGTGTCTTTTAAAGTGAGTTTATAGTGACATGGATACTCTCATATAGCATTTTCTATACTTCTGCATGGAGTAACTTTTACTTTACAATATCCAAAATAAATCAGATAAAATCCCTACCTACTACACTATCACTTTATCTATTATTATATAAAGTTTTGTATTGCAGTCTTCAAGGTACAGGGAAAACCTAAACACAGATACCCCATTCTAACCCTATTAACTTGATTTATGGTAACTCTTCTTGAGATGACACTATTATGCTAGTTGATTCAGTTGGTGGGCTGTGGTAATGGAGCATGCTTCAGACAAAGGTTAGGAATGTTTGACCATCACTTTTTCATATCTTTTCATTTTTAAACTTAGCCATTGTGAATGCCCTGCCCACTTCCTTTGCTAATGTTCCTGTTTTGTTCAAATAATTTATGCTATTTTATACCATTCTTAGTATATTTGTGCAACATTTGTGCAGCCTTTATGAGTCA
>NW_015222608.1:0-984 GCF_001447785.1 Gekko japonicus | reverse complement strand
AAAAATCTCATTATCATAACAGATCCAGCCTGGCTGCAAATCAGTGTGAGTTCTATTTAAAAAAAATATGAAAGAACAGCCCAGATTTAATTGGGGGCTACAGTGGAGCAGATAATACTTTACATTGTATGAACAACCTCCTCTTTTGACATAATTGTGTCACTATCCATGCAAATACACAGTGGTAAGACATGAAGGGGCCACCCTTACATAACTGAGCCCTGCCTTTCTATCTGTGCTTAGGCGAGAGAAACAACTTGTGCTGCTGAGAAGGAGCGTTCTACATATCTGGCAGAAAGGCAAGGTTATAAATGTTTTCAGTAAGTTAGCTTTTGTGGCTCTAAGTCTGAGGGAATGGTTCTTATAGCCTTCCATTTATAAAGTTAGTTCTAATTAAACAGAAAACTAAAGGACAACAGTGGGGCAGCATATAAACCATCAACAAAATCCATGCTATTTTCTTCTTGCACATTTGCTGCAAAGAACCTCATATTGATTCAATTAAGAGGTACCAGATATAGTACCTAAGAAACAGTGTGTTGGATATTTGAAACTTACTCGAGGAAATTTCTAAAGGAAGCCAGCACAAGAGTTGTCAGAGTAGATTATTCAAAGCCATGGCAAGGAGCCAACGAAAACAATGAAAAGAAACCCAAGGAGGTTTCTTGAGATTTATTGTTTCAAGAAGTTTAGTGCGCCTTTCATATTGGTGACTAAAGTTGTGGCTGGGCTTTATTGCACAGTAATCACCCTACAGTGGAAATAGCTTGTATCACAATAAATAATAACTTTTGCTAGCATAATAGCAAAATCCTTTTTTCCCTTAATAAACCTAAGCCAGAATTTTTTTAGGACAGACACAAGCAAATACCCACTGAATCCCCCTGCTTTCCTTTCTGGTTGCTGCCATGCAAAGAAATGTACATTTAGTCCATTTGTCCAGCATTAGTCCAATTTGAGTTGGTGTCATGAAAACCACCTTTT
>NW_015222607.1:0-987 GCF_001447785.1 Gekko japonicus | reverse complement strand
ACCTAACTAACCAACTAACTACCTAACTACCTAACTACCTACCTACCTACCTAACTACCTACCTACCTAACTAACTAACTAACCAGGGTTGACTCTACTTAGCTTCCAACAAGTGATGAGATTGGGCTAGTTTGGGCTATTCAAGTCGAGGTAAGAGATGAACAGAGGTGGTTTGCCTTTGTCTGCCTCTGCATCGCAACCCTGAGATTCCTTATGGGTCTCCCTTCCAAATACTGGCTAGGGCCGACCTTGCTTAGCTTCCAAGATCTGACGGGATGTAGGCTAGCCTGGGCTACTCTACTGCGTAGCCTGTGTCTTCTTCGTTGGTAGCTGTCCCAAACACACCTCCATTGAGACAGACAAACAAGCAAGGAGGTGTTCCATTGATTTTCAGAGAAGACCTCCATTAATAAAGGTAATCAAGTAATATCAAAATCAAGGAAGAAGAAAAACACCCTAAGAATGGAACAAACCCTTCCAGGGGGTTGCTTCATTATCTCTGGCTTAGGAGTATAGTCAAGCGAAGCTGTTTACTTTTTAATCTTCTCTCTGTCTCTTTCTTTCTTCTCTACTCTCTCTGCATCATCAAAAGCAGCATGTTTATCTTCTCAGATTCATCCTGAAATTGCCACGCAAAGAGCGAAAGGCATTTGAAGTTCAGCCACCTCTTGTGAAATTCATGGGCTGCGAGGCACAATGTCCGCATCGATACCGTAGGAAAATAAGATTTCCCCCCACCCCAAACTAGTTTATTCTCTCTCTTTGTGTTAGTCAAAGAAATAAAGTTGAAGCACAGAATTTCAGGATCTTGAGCCTCTGTGTCTGACAATGAAGAACACAACTACTAGATACCAGACCCTGACCTGGATGGCCCAGGCTAGCCCGATCTCATCAGATCTCAGAAGCTAAGCAGGGTAGGCCCTGGTTAGTAGGGATGGGCACAGACTGGTTCATGAACCAAAATTCGGCACAAACTTGGCCTGGTTC
>NW_015222606.1:0-984 GCF_001447785.1 Gekko japonicus | reverse complement strand
TGGAGCCCGTGCTCGTGATCCCGAGTGACCTTTTGCCCTCCCTTTCCAGGGTCCAGAGCACCCGCCCAGCCCCTGAGCGGCCTTGATCCACCGCGCCACGTCTCCTCAGCCGCCCTCCTGCCCAGGCCGGATTATGCTTCTCACATTCTCCCTTTGCTCCATCATCTGGTTGAATCGTGGCTTCAAATTACGGGAAAGGGGCTGCACCTAGGTGCGCGGCGGGGTCTCGGCTCGCCCCCGCCCCCAGCCCTCCCCCCTCGCCGCTCGGCCTGCTCGGCCTCGGGGAGCCCATGGGGAGCGCCGAGGGGTTCCAGTACCGGGCCCTCTACCCGTACCGCAAAGAGCGAGAGGAGGATATCGACCTGCTGCCGGGGGACACCCTGGTGGTGGGCAGGGGGGCCCTGCAAGCTCTGGGCTTCAAGGATGGCGACGAGCAGGTGCCTCACCAGATCGGCTGGATCCTGGGTGTCAACGAACGCACGAAGCAGAAGGGGGACTTCCCGGGCACCTATGTGGAGTACGTGGGCCCCGTCAAGCTCTCCCTGCCCTCCCACCGCCCCAGGGTCACCCGGCCCCTCCCGGCGGCCCCGGGGGCTGGGGCCCTCCATGCGCAGGAGGCCTCGGAGCAGGGTAAGTGCTGCCAGGGGGGTTGGGCTTGTCCTGAAAATGTTGCCTCCCATCCCTTTGGCTTGGGACAGGCCCCCCCCCCGCCGCCGCCCTCTGCAGTTTCTGGGCTTTCTCTCTGCCAGGGTGGCTGGTTCTCGCCTCCCCGGGGGATCTGCCAGGACTGCAGCTCAGGCACGTGAAGGGGACCAGCTCACAATTTGGGCCGCATTTGGGCCATGTGCCGCCGCATGATTTGGAGGTGGGGCGAGAAGGCCTGGGGGAATGCAAAGGGGGCACCTGCCCTCTCTCAAGTGGAGCCCAGAGACTAGGCTGGCCTCACAAGGAGCTGTCTGAGGGGACCACTCTTCCCCAGCCCCG
>NW_015222605.1:0-987 GCF_001447785.1 Gekko japonicus | reverse complement strand
TTACCCTGAGCAAGAGGCTCTTTAGGTTCCAGGCTGTGATCCAAGAGACACCCCTCTCTGTTTCTGCATTAGTCCCCTGACAGGGCTTTTGCTCTTCTGACGAGTACTTTAGCATGTGACGCCTCCCCCAGCATAGAGAGCAGCTGCTTCGCAAGGAGGAAAGCGAATCTCAGTAGAAAGAAGACAAAGGATCTGGTGTTCATACTGGGTGTTTCTCCCCTCTGCACTTTCTGGTTTCTGGCAGGAGTCACGTCCCCCACTGATCTCTGTTCTCAACAGCTCTCTGAGGAGAACACCTTCTTCTTCTCCATCGTCTTAGAAGGAAAAGCTGAGGAATCTGGGACTTCGCAGTTTGGGAAACAGATGGCTAAGGGGGGCACACGGTAGAGGTTTATAAAATTATGTTCTCCTGAAATACTAGAACTTGGGGTCATCCAGTGAAGCTAAAGTGGACCACAGATTCAAGTCAGATAAAAGCAGGGCTTTTTTCCTGGGGGAAAGCGCTGGGATGGAGTTCTGGAACCTCTTCGACAAAATTCTTTTAAAAATGTTTAAAAGTTCATGAGTTTTCAGTATACAGATTGAAAACTTCATTTCCCTCTTGAGAATTCCAGCATCTCTTTTTCCAGAAAAAAAAGCCCTGGGTAAAAGGAAATGCTTCTTGATGTGTTCTTATATTCAAATAGTTATTTTCAGAAGTGATTAAAATGTGGAATTTGCTGCCAGAGGATGTAATGATTGCTACAAGCTGTCAGACTTCCCCAGCATTCAATGAAGTACACATTTGTAGAAAAGGTTTTACTTTATTTGAAAGCTAAAGATGCATAACAGGATCACTGTTCAGAATGAGGCTAAAGCATGGAACCCAAATGATTACAGTAAGTTCAAATAGCTGAGGCCCAATTGCGGGGTTTCCCCCACGCGCCATTGAGCCTTGGAAGCAACGTTTCTAGGTAAACATAACATAATTGCTTCTCATGGATAAGA
>NW_015222604.1:0-985 GCF_001447785.1 Gekko japonicus | reverse complement strand
TATATCTGTCTCAACTCACCATCTGGAATTCCTGGGCCTGCAGGTGATGCTCCACGAGGAAGGCCAGGACATCCCCGGAGCGGACAGCTCCATCCAGGTCTGGCTCGCTCAAGAGCAGCTCACACTGCCTGGCTGCCTCCTTGGCATCTTCTGAGTAAAGCCTATGAAGGGGGACACATCACGAGTCAGCACTGTTTCAGTTCCATTTCAACACACACCTTGTGTCGTATCTACACCCTACATATATATTCCAAGTGTTAGTCACAAAGTGAAGCTGTGCTTCGCAGTACTCCTTGTCAACACAGCAATTCGGCCGTAAGAGAGCGTGCAACACAAAACACAGCAGAAGGGAACTGCCATGCAGAATAGCTTCCAATGCTCGTGCCGCTCAGGAGGCCCCTCCGCCCTTTTCAGACAAGCAAATCTTGGGGGGAGGGGGGGACTCCTTCCATATTTGTTTGGTGGGAATCCCTGTATGCCAAACAGGAACTGGGGCCATTTTCTAGGGCCCCTTCTCAGTTCACATAGGGGCAGCCAGGTTTCACCGTGTAAAAGAAACCAACCCTGCAGCTGTCCATTTCAGGAGACCGCATCCTTTAGGTAGTTTTGACAGTCACCGGCTGCCTCAGCTAGGTCACCCAAGGTTCCCAGTATACCATTTGAAAGCTGGTGTGCTGCTGAGCCCTTAGCAATGTGGGTGGTGATAAATAAAAGAGCAGCACAAGATGGGCTGAGGGGGGGAGGCCTGTTTCCTCCCCCACTCTTAACCTACCCCTCTGGGTCCCGTAAAATTGTGCGGAATGCTCTTTCTGAATCCTGGGAGAATGCAAGGCCCCCTAAGCTACAGAGGACGCAGGTCATCCTAGCCCTGCTCAGCAAGGCCATTTTCCAAGCTATCAGCAAACGCTTGCCAGACATCTTCCTACTTTATGGTTTGGTGCAGTGGTTAAGTGCCGCTCTAATCTGGGAGACTCTAATCTGGGAG
>NW_015222603.1:0-985 GCF_001447785.1 Gekko japonicus | reverse complement strand
TATCAGGTATGCACACCACCCATGATGTTCCCAATATGTGCAGCTGCCATGCTGTTTAAACAGGGGAATGCACACATTTTGGATGCACATAGAGATTTGGTGTGCATGAATCAGAACTCTGAAAAATCCAGTGGCCAGTTTGCTTGTACCAAAGCTGTACACTCATGCAAAATACATGTTCAGACAGTATGGGGATCGCATATATCAGGAGGATCTATATATTGCTGGGAAGTCCTTAGCGTAAGAGATCTCTTCATATCCACGTATGAACTTGAAGTGCTTTCTGACCATTGTCCAGTGGCTTAGGAAAAAAGACTAGCAGGATGATGTCCTGCGTAAGGTAAGACCTGGACACTACTTCAGGGGGAGGGGAATTAAATTAGGGTAAAATACAGTAAATGGTGGGTCCTGTTCTCAGATTGCACATCCCATCTGGAAGATGTGACAGCCACTAAAAATGTGATTTTGAATAACAGAAGTCTGAAAACACAAGTGATGAAAGGTAGGCCTCTAAATTTGGACAAAAGAGGCTCCAGGATAGAACCATGGTTTAAAAAAAAGGGTGAACATGGATCAACCCTTTAAAAAAAATTCCACAAAATTCTGGGAAGACGCTGAACCATATTGACGTTCAACATTAAATGCAGAGATACCAGCCAGATGAACTTGTAAGAAAGAGGAACCCAAACCAGTATTTTAAGGTGTAAAATATATTCCAAAATGTCAGGAACTGAGGCTGAAGAGGGACAGAGACTGTGATGTTCCATGTAGGAACAAATTTTCTTCCACTGAGCAAAGGACCATCTCATCCCTCATAGATGATATTATTGCCTGAAGGGATGAACCCTCCATAGACTGAGTTTCGGAGATACCGGTCATGGTAAAGTATTCTAATGCTGACTTAAGAGATCCATATAATGTAGTAGGTAGATGCACTCTCATTTGGGCAGCAGATAAGTTAGGGTTGCCAACTCCAGGTTCAGAA
>NW_015222602.1:0-985 GCF_001447785.1 Gekko japonicus | reverse complement strand
TGTATTATGAGAATTAAAAGCAAAATAAAGTATTTTTAAAAGATACAGAATAAATGGTGCACGAAGAAGAGGACAGTGAGGCCCAAGTGCTGGACAGTTTGCATGCTGCAGTTGCAGAATGCGGCTCTGGGTGCAGAATTTTTGGTTTCATTTATTTTAACTCACCCTCTCTGGATCTCTTCCTCAATAGTGAACCAGGGCTTTGAGGATCCAGAAGAGACCCTGGCCTTGGATAATAAACGTGAGTCGGAAGCACCTGCGGTGTTCTGTGATAGGGATCATCGGATGGGTGGCAGGAACCGGGGTGGGCAAAATCCTCCCCCCCCCCACGGGGCTCCCCCGGATGGCGTTCGGACTGCGCCCTGATTCAGGCCGTGTGGAAGTATAATGAGCTGGCCTGAAGACGCGTTGGAACCTAAACAAGGAAAGAAATATAAGCTAGTTGGAATGTTCTGTGATAGGGAAGAGCGACTGGATTAGACTGGTCTGGATTGAGCTGTGACCAGGTACGGAGAAAAGAAACCAAGAAGTCAGTTTCCCTGGATCATTCCACGTTTAAGTTTAGTTGTGCATGCTTATCTCTAGGAGTACAAATGGACTTGGAAGACGTAACCCCTCTGAGATTCTGCTTTGTCACCTCCCGTGATCGTACGATAAGGAATTTGCCAGCTTTGGGAATTATTTTAAGTGTCTTTCTTTGACAGCAGAGTGTGCCTTTGAGCCACGGCTTCCCAAGTTCAGTCAGGAAAAGCAGAGGGAATGAGGACTAGCAGATCCGGGTGGGTGGGCCACTACACAGGGTCACGGCTAACGCTCTTTCTTTGCTCTCCTCCTGCCCAGGTGAGGCGTTCAGGGTAGTCGGTGCCGACAAGTTCCTGGAGACCGTGTTCCAGGGCAAGCAGAAGAAGAAGAACATCGACATATACTGGCTGTTCGACGATGGCGGTATGTGCTTTTCCTTCCTCACTGAGTTGGCGCCCTCTAG
>NW_015222601.1:0-985 GCF_001447785.1 Gekko japonicus | reverse complement strand
CCTGCTCCTTCAAGGGCTGGGAGAGTAGCAGCCACCGGCCGTCAATTTGGATAGTATTACTATGGCTGGGCCTGTAGACTCCAATGAGTGCCCATCTCTATTTTTACAGAAGTCCCTTGCAACGAAGCAACAAGAGGCTTGAGACCTGCACCAGTCTGCAAAGAATACTAGGTTGTTGATCAGCAGTGCCAGAAAGGTTTGCATGCACAAGCGAAATGGAAGCATCAATTCCTATTCATCTTACCAGGTTTTAGAGTAGCAAAACTGTAAAATTGGAACTGCCATTCAGACCAAGTCCTGCTGCTGGGTTTAGAATTCAAAGCCCTAAAGGGAAACACCAAAGGTCAGGACCCTCCCCAAACTGGTGATGGAGAAAGTATTTCTGTAACCCTCTGAGAAGCAGAATCAACAAGCTCCATCTGGTTGCATTATTTATTTCAATCTGTGGAGCAATAAAATGCAATTTCCCCCCTGTCTATTTGGTAAGCAAACAATCCTCAGACAAATGTGGAGATAATTTATTTGCTGACAAACTCAAATAATTTAAAGACACTCCTCAGATTGCTGGATTTCACCTGCCTCTGCAGAAACAATGCTCTTAAATTATTCTCTTTTAATACTATGTTATCATTAAGATGAAGAGATCAGCAGCTTGTAGAAACTAGTAATGGAGCCAGTGGGTTGCTTTGCAGCATTGGGGATTTCCAGAAGATGCTAGTGCCAATATATTTCATAATGAACAGGCTTCCCAAGCCATGAATGTGAAGACACAATGCAAATACCAACACAAGTATACAGCTCCAGAGCTGGGGAGGCTATATCACTAAGAGAAAAGGGAGGGCAGAATGAGACTGAGGATGAGATACAGGAATGATGGAGGGCCAAACCTAAATCAGAGCATGTTAATTTCCTTCTTTATATTCTACTACTGATTATAGTATTGAGCTAGGGACTGGGGTTCAGATCCTCACTCAGCCATGAAGCT
>NW_015222600.1:0-985 GCF_001447785.1 Gekko japonicus | reverse complement strand
ACCACCTCTGTTCGTCTCTTGCCCTGAGATCCCTACGGGGTCGGCCAGACATCATCTGCAACTTGACAGCATTTCACGCACACACAGCTAGGAGCTCATGCTCCATACCACTGCCCGAACAGAACAGCTATTTTGGATTTTTAGGGCGTGGCTTAAGAGAGTGACGTGTGCTTTTTCGAAAACATAGGTTCATAATGCAGCGGCTGTGCGGCTTCTCCATGGTAGAAACCTTGATACTTGATGTGGTGGGGGGTTGGGAAGGAATTGGATTTCCAGGAATGTAAGTTTCCACTAAGCGTGTAAGTTTCCACTAAGCGTGAGATGCTCAGTGCCAGAACTATATATTTCATCGACTTAAACCAGTGGGAAGACAGCAAAAACTCTTTGCTATGCACTGATTAGTTTTGTTTGGAAATGCTGTTTGGAGCGTACGATTCCTGTGGTTTCCACAACGTAGTTCTCCGGGTGCTCTCAGAGGAGAGACACTGGAGAGGCAAAACTATCTTTTTTATCAGACAAATGGCTTCTATAAATGTTTTGCCGGCTTTCAGACCATGACAGGTTGTACTTTAGATGAAAAGGATAGATGCTGTTGTTGACCTTGTAGCCTTGGCAACCGCACAGGATAAAAATTAGCTGATGGGGCCTGATTCAGATGTTACCAGATCCAACTGAAGGCAACCAATGGGGCTTAGTTGTGAAGAAGGGCTCTTAGCCAGAAGAGATAAATGGAGACTCCATGTTCAGGAGCAGTGAATACCAAAAGCAGAAAATACACTGTCACCATCACATCTTGTGCTGAGCATCCTAGCCTCTGGTTGGCCACTATTAATGAAAGAATGCAAGGCTAGCTTTGGACAGAGATGGGACTTTGGTCCAATCCAGCAAGGCATTTGTTGCAGTTGTTATTCCCACATCTTCCCAGGCAGCATGATGCAGTGGTTAGAGCATCGGATTAGGATCTGGGAGTCCCAGATTTGAATCC
>NW_015222599.1:0-984 GCF_001447785.1 Gekko japonicus | reverse complement strand
TTTTTTACCTTATAGATCGGATGAAATCATCGGTGTCGGCATTTCCGGGGTCCAGCCAGAAGTAATGTTGATGTGTCAGTAATGTCCTTTTCTGCAGGTTCCACGCCCAAAAGTCTCCCGAGGTTCCAGGCATGTGCCTGGCAACCCTAAAAGAGGACACTCTTGCAGTTTAGCCTCCAAACTAGTACGTAACTTAGCTAATGATGAAGATTATACTGTGCAAGGAACTGTAGTAGAACCCTCACACTTAAACAAAGTCTTTGCCCATCCCAAACTGTTTCCTCTAGAGTCACCCTGATTATAACAAGCCCAGGGCCCCAAACTACTGGATACTTCTGCACATGTTACAGGGGGCCCAGGATATAGAGATACTGTCATGGGGGAAGGCATTAATCCCATCACAGAGGAGCCAGAAGACAAAGAGTATACCTGGCTCAGAAGAACCTGTCAGCCACCCTGAACAGGCCTATTCAATACTACTACTCAGGACACGTAAAATTAATTTTTGGCTTCATTTAATCACACTTGTAAGTTCGCACTTAGGTTTTATTTTCCGTCCTGCTCAGGTCCAAAAAAAATACCACGGTTCAGTCTTTCTCCTGGGCAGGCTGCCAACCCTTCTAAATGTGCTGACCTCATCTGCAGAGCCCCTTGATGAGCTGCCCCGGCACATTGGCAGGGAACGAGATATCCTCAAGTCGCTGTCAAGTGCAGGTGGTCTAAATGATTCTCTCGGCTGCGCTTAACGCTTTGTCCAGATGCTTCCTAAGGAATGGGCTCCTGAGCTCTCAGCAGCCTTCAGGGTTCTAAGGCTGGGCATGCTGGCTCCGTTAGAATTCATTCTCCTTACCATTCTTTCAATGATGCCCAATAATATTTCAACAGCCATCCCCCCCTCGCACTAGCTACTTCAAAAAGGAATATGCCACATTAGTCAGAGCGCCCATTAGACTTTCCAGCAATATGTTGTACACTCAGTACGTG
>NW_015222598.1:0-985 GCF_001447785.1 Gekko japonicus | reverse complement strand
GGGGGTGGGATATAAAAACTGGGAACTGCTGTGATAGCAAATAGCCATCTTAGAGGGAGCCAAGAACTTTCAACTTCTTGGAGACCTGTTTTTGCTCCTGAGGATTCCTGAGAGTTTGTTCAACTCTGCCACTGTCTTCTCAAGCCACACAGACAAGAAACTCATGGTGCCAGTTTTGTGTGAACACATGGAGTACACACAGCCTTGCCTCTAAGACTTTAGGAGCCAATATCAGCCATCACGGTAGCTGGGAACTAAGAAGCATGTTCAGCCATCACCTTGCCCTAGAGACAAAGCATGCACCAACAATCCACTACAGAGAAAGCTGCGGGGCAGGGATCTCTGGTCAGAATCCCTCCAATTCTTTGCTCCCAGTCCATGACACCATACTGCAGAAAAACTTTGTGCTACATGCTGAATGAAGGGAGCCCGCACCAGATTGTCGGCGGCCGCTACGCTGTGAAGCAGAGCTGTGGAGTCCCTCTAGGAGCTTCTCAGCACTGTTTCTGCCATGGAAAGGTTCTAAAGGTGGGACATAAGACAGCCGTTAGAGCCAGTGCTGTTTCCCAGGGAATGTTCCACAAGGCCTGCCTTGCTGAAGACGTTTTCTAGGGCAGGTTTAAGTAACATTCTGATATCTTACTTCTCAAGGAACAAGGTGGACTAAATAATCATGAGGTCTCTTATAATACTGGGCCTTTTCCCCTTCAGGGTTTTTGCCCCCTGAGTTTCAATACACTTGCTGCTGTGGATGGTCTGTTGTAAGAGAACCAGATGTCATTTTTCAAGGGTGCATTACAGTATCTCCTCAATAAAGGCACATTCTCTCAGCACCTGTGGATAATCCAGAGCATTCAAGAAGAGGGGAAGGTTGCAGCTACCCCCCGCCCCAAGTTCCTCTAGAGAATTGCCTTTATCTGATGCATAAATATAGGTTTGAGGCAAATAAGAATTAGGCACAACTGATCTCCCTTGGCACAACAAC
>NW_015222597.1:0-985 GCF_001447785.1 Gekko japonicus | reverse complement strand
CATTTTCTTCTCATGTGCTTCCATCTTTGCCATTCCCTCTGCGTTCTACTGAATGTGGCCCAAGACTCATAAGTGTACCCTTGGAAGTAATAGGGAAGGTCTCACACATCCTTAACAACAACTAGTGCTAAGCTAATATACAAGAACCAGCCCTTCTTTCCACTGATCTTTTGTTGGCTTAACTCTGAATTCAGGAAAACATTAAGTATTTTCAGATGAATCATCTGTCCTCATTTTGACTGAGTTCTATTTGCTGTTTCCTTGACTACAGGAAGTGTCCTAGGAATGCTGGAGAATCCCTGGTCTAGTTTACAGTCATTCTGCTTCTGGCAACAGTCCTCAGCTTCACAGCAAGTGGTAACGAGCCACCTAAGCAATGGGAGTACACTCAGTCTCTTGCTGTTTATTCCCCATTTTACAGAGTCAGGAAGGGAGATGGTGTTTCATTTGGAAAATCTGGCCAGCAGCAATTATTAACTTCCTCGGGAATCTAAGGCAAGAAGTACAGAGTTGACCTTACTCAAGGGAGAGGGAAGACAAGGAAAGGCATAGAGAAGTTGATTTCAACCAGGAAATGACAGAAAAGAGTCATGGGTGGACTTAATTCTCTGAACATACTTCAAGGGGAAATGAGGAGGCCCTGGATGGAGAGCTCCTCTGGCCACCACCCAAAATGGTGATTAGCAGGGTAAGGCAAAAACACCCTTTCGGCAGACAGGAAGAGAGGGAGATTCCTCAGATGAGGCTTATAAAAGCAGCAGATGCAACAAGGGCCAAATGGATGCTGAGACGACCTACTGGTCCAGTGTCTGTGGACAAACTCTGCAGCCACTGGCAGCAGCAACTGACAACTCCAATTGCACCGCTTTAGTACCGAGCAAACAAGCGTTGGTTTGCTCAAGCCACGGCCCTACAAATCCCCTGTAATAGAAGAATGGCCTCAGGGAAGCAACTTAAAGTGCTACAGCTTCTAAAGGGATGGGCA
>NW_015222596.1:0-985 GCF_001447785.1 Gekko japonicus | reverse complement strand
ATAACTGGATCTGGCAACTCTTCCCTCTTGTAGCCAGATAGGATTTTGATCATAAAAACAGCTAAGTAGGGGAAAGGGCTCAGCATACCTTAACCACCATTCCTCCAATAAAATTTGCATCCTCCTCCCACAGGTTCTCCTATCTCCTGCTTCACGTGCAGTTTGAGCCATCTGAGGGCACAACTACATATAAGGCTGAAAGATTCATGACTGGCTCTCCTGGCATCGTCTTTTCATTTAAAAGCAGTCATAAGGACTGACTGGGTCAGAGCCAGGGTGTACAGGCAGCAGGGTTAATGTTTTCCCTGGCTTCATTTTCTCAAGAGAAACTGCCCTGTCTCCAGTTGCTATTAGCAGTTAAAGGGGAAGAGACAAGGAAGGTATTGTTCTTCCCCACTGGGCTAAAAACAGCTTAGGGATTTTTTTATTCGGAAATAAAACCTGGGAGGGGCTACCCTTCTCCCGACATCCCAAATCATGGGCTAAACCAAATCAGTCTCTCACTCTCTGCAACTGTTTTTAAATAAAGAGTCTGAGAGATGATGGCAGATCTCTTGCATCCCACCTAGCTGCATTCTCAAAATACAGAAAAATTCTATAAACAAAAAAAGCCGCCTAGTGATTACAGACAGAGCTCTTGAAACATGGATGGCCCACATCACATTGGGAAATAGCAGCAAGCCCAGTCAACAGTGACAGTAATAGCGTGTTTACAGTACACAGGCAACCAGGCCATGCTGCCCCATGGGCAACTGAATTAACAAGAGAAGAAAAACAGGACAATAAAGCTCAAGGAAACGTGATTAGAAACTTTTTTAAAAACATGCTAGAAGTTAAGACTAAAGGTCAAAGTTAGGCAAAGTTTTACTACTTAGGCACAGTCAGCTTAGCCAGTTTGAGAAAATGGGGTACCTATAAGTCTAGAGAAACAGTTCAATATGGGGTAAAACTGTAAATTGCAGGGGGGAAGGGAGAGAGAGAGAGA
>NW_015222595.1:0-985 GCF_001447785.1 Gekko japonicus | reverse complement strand
CAGATATACTGAGTGGTTTCAACTTGTAACACCCAACACATATTTTGTACACACTGCTCAGGAGAAAGCCGTTTGCCAGATAATAATGGTATGCCAGATAATAACCGTTTGTTAGTTGCAGCTTCGTTCAGTATATTCGCACTGCATTATTAAGATTAATCTCTCTTTCCGTTCCAGTCTCCAGCCGTCCTCACAAGCATAATCCTCAAACTACTTATGCGGAGCTATTGGTTAACACACTTGGACCTCTTCTAAGAGGGGCGCCCGGGGGCCCTTTCTGCCTCGGGTAGGAGCAAGTAGACTTCCGCCCTGGTTTAGCCTGCGAACTGCCTTTCCGAAGAAGATCAATCCGCTGCCTAACTTTGCACAGACGTCGCTGGGCTACCGGCGCAGGATTTCTCCGCCTGCTAATAAGGAGGTGCTGAGAGCTTGGACCCTCTCTTCAAGGCGCCGCCACCAACCCAAGAGGTCGGAAAGGGCTATGCGGGTAGTTGGGGCAGGGCCCCCCCAGGACAGTATATGTATGTTATCAAAAAGATTTTGCAATGCTCTGTTAGTTGATGCCAATTGCAGAGTGCCAGTGCCTTGAAAAGGAAAGGACCGATAAAATAAATGTGGAATTACAAAAATTAGATACACGGACTGCTGGGGATACCAGGCGAAAGAGCTTTCAGAGCACCACAGGCAATTCTTAAGGTACCTGTTGAGAAAAACAGCTTTTGATGGGAAGTGGAGAAAAGGAGCAATGAACTGGAGGATTGGTGAGCTGTGAGAGGAATTTTTTCAAACATTTTGCACAGGTTTTAAATTACAGTGCACATAGGAAAAGGCATTCTTGAATTTAAAAGAATCAAATTTTTTATTGCTTGAGGCCTCACTCGGGAAGGAAAGGCTGGGAAACTTAAGCATGGCACAAAAGCGCCATCTACTGATGAAGAATGGATTCTGAAAACCTATCTATGGCCCCGTTCACACGGAGCATTTG
>NW_015222594.1:0-985 GCF_001447785.1 Gekko japonicus | reverse complement strand
AAAGGGAGGGGAGGAGGGTCAAAGCAGCCGGGGAAGGCGCCCCAAACCTACCCGGATGGATGGGGCGCCCCGGGCACCAGCGCCCCGGTTGCCTACAGTTGAGAGGCTCTGCCCGGATTTCTCGAACCAAATCTGGGTAGGCGTGCAGGGAGGCAGACGGGGCATTGGACGGGCAAGCAAAACTCCTATAGGGAGCATCTGCCTCCCCCCCCCCAGTAATGTCCATTTCTCCCATTCCCCTCTTTACCATTATCCCTCCTGGGTAGCTCGCGGTGTATCATCCCCTCCCCTCCCTTCTCGGACTGCGTTACTCAGCTCACTCGCTGGGAAATAAGTTCAAGGGAAAGCAACATGGGACTTGCTGCTGAAGTCAAGAGCAGTGCTGGAGTGGAACTTCGTCTGCCCGCCCGTCTGCCGGCTCCATCCCTCCTGAGTCCCAAACCCTGCTGCTGATGAGAGGATCCCACCCAAACCAGGTCCGGGATGTCTTGTACATCCCGAAAACTCGCCTTGACAACCAAACTCCCTCCCCGAGCTTGCTAGGAGAGCCTGCGAGGTTCCCAGCCAGAGCAGCTTCAGGCGTGTCATCTCCTCCCGCATCTTCTCGTGCCCGCACTTCCCCAAAAGCTTTCCTCCCCATAGCAACGATTTGTGTGTTTTTATCATGCATCCAAAATCGCCCGTTCAGCCCGCTTCCCATAGTCTAGAAGGCTGCCTGTGTGCCATCCTCAGTCCTCTGGTGTCCGTGGAACCCGGCTCTCCATGGAGGGGAATTGCCCCTAAAGGGGAGTTTCCCCTTTCGGCAGTCGAGCCCATTAACTTCTCAGCGGGAATGCTGATTTCAGTGGGGCGTGTGAATTGCGTGTGAATTGCGATCTTTGTGTGTCAGGCGCTGGCTCATTTATTACCCGGTCCATAAGTTCTGTCAGTCAGAGCTCCCGACGTGAAACCAGTTCTCAGCCCGGCTTACCGTCCAGATACTTGG
>NW_015222593.1:0-985 GCF_001447785.1 Gekko japonicus | reverse complement strand
CCTCAGCCCCGGAGTCTGGGGAGGGGGGAACTGCTGGGGCACCTCAAAGTCTGACAAAATATATTTCAGCATGAGCTTGTGAGGCAGAGCTCACTTCCTCATATGCTATGGGAAGGAAATTATTGTGAAGACTTTTATAACCATGTTCATGGCAGGGGGAGATGGAGCAGGGGGCTTGGCATGAATCCTGTCATTAACCTTTCAGGTGTGATTCCCTGTGTAAAGTACTACAGCAGATTTGGTTGTTGCACCTAATGGATGAAGAGAGAGGTCAGTAGTTCTAACTTCTCATGGAGTACAGATAAAGGAAGTGTAATGATGTAGGCTAAATATGAATGACCAAGGAAGAAGCATTTAAAAAATCAATGTCAGTAAAGAACTACAGTATGATACAACATGTTAAGAGTCAATTAAAATCTCTAAAAAGTGGTTCTTATTGAGCTATTAGAAATTATAGCAAGTAAGGAAGTCTCTGTTTAGGCGGGGTGTGAGATTGTGTTTAATTTCTCAATGAGTTCTAATTCAGCTATTTCAAGTTGTATATTCCCTCTGAAGTTTTGGGGTTTTTTTTGTATTATAGTGACTTTCAGATCTGCGTCAAAAGAGTAAAATGTTGCTTTAACATTTTTGAGCATTGTGAATTCTTATGTCATATTTGTGTTCACTGATTCTCTCTCTCAGGGACTGACCTGTTTGTTTAATGCAGATAGCAGGATGCCATTGTTGGCACATGATGGCAGACATTAAACCGGATGCTGTGCAAGAGGGATGAGCCCACGATAGTGTAGGTGATATTACTGGGACCCATAATAGCATTGCCTGAGCAGATATGGGGACAAAGCTGGCCTCTAAGTCTTTTTCAGGGTTTGGGTTTCTATTGGGCAGTCCATTGTGGTTTATGAGAAGCTGTTTTAAGTTGGGGGAAGCTAATGTAAGTTAATTATAGAAGACAGTCAGTTAAAACTACCCATTCAAAGGAAAAATG
>NW_015222592.1:0-985 GCF_001447785.1 Gekko japonicus | reverse complement strand
GAGTCCCCCCCCCCCCCCCGATCCCCTGCAAGTGTCTCTGTAACAATCACTTTGCTCTATCGACTTAGCATAGTGTGTGCAAACGGAATGAGAAGCCCATTAAGAGCATTAACAGATTGGCCCGGCATAATACAGCGGCTCGTATTGATCGCCAAACGTCTGTAAAATATTGTTTCAAATGAATCTATTGTTCCTCTGTGCTCTTTTCGTCAGCGTTGATGACCTTGGGATGCTGGCAAACAGGCACATTATCCTCTCAGGGATCCGATCTGGTAAAGCAACTCGCCCCCCCTCCTTTGTATTTATATTTTATTTTATTTGCGAGGGACCAGAGGGGGCGCAGGGGGAGCGGGGTGCGGGAGCGCGCAAAAGGCTGGCCTGGAGGTTCGGGGCTACAGAGCAGCGAGCGCGGGCTCTTCCTGCCCACTGGGCCCCTCGTGTTACTTTGGGAGAGTAGTCTACAAGCGAGCATTTGGACCGTCTTTCCAGGTTGCACCTGTCGCCACCGGCGTCCCGGGCACTGAAGTCCAGGGGTCAGACTTTCGGGTTCTGGAGCTGGGAAATCTGGGTCACTCGCCCACGTCGGTCAAAGAGACTTTGTGGGAAGAGACCCTTTCTCCTCTTCACGCCCTGCTCTGTAAAAGAGCAGTAAGTTGCCGCGAAGGCGAGGCAGGTGGCCGCTGGGAAATACTTTGTAATCCACAAAACGCAGGAGAAATTGTGGTGACGCCTGGAGGTTCCTTTGGAAAGCTGAACGAGAGGCGGCCTCCTTGAGGTTTGGCCTGAGCGCTGTTTGTTCTCAGGGGACGCAGAAGCTGGAGAAGGCGGCTCCGAAGCAAAAGGGGCGCTTAAGGTCCGGGGCTTCGTGCTCCTCAGTTACGCACCCCCACCAGTTAGCCGTCTTTTCTGGCTCCCCACCAGGGCAGGTGAAGGTTGTGGGGGGAGGAAGCGCCACCCTCGCGGTGAACCTTTGCGGGTGCTGCGG
>NW_015222591.1:0-985 GCF_001447785.1 Gekko japonicus | reverse complement strand
GAAAGAAAGGGGGTTGGCGGGATGTCTTCTTACACAACAGTGTAAACAGTGTGTGTGCAAAGAGCGCTAAATCCAAAGCTGATCTAGATGAGAGAGACATAATAGAGCTAGGGGATCCAATGAATATCTGAAGTGGGCTTATACCGAGTTAGACCACTGGTCCGTCTGCTCTCTACTTAGACAGGCGCTCCAGTCTCAGAGCCACCTAATCTACTACTTGTTGCTGGAGATGCTGGCGTCTGAACCTGTAACTTTTCTGCAGGTGAAGCAGATGCTCAGCTGCTACGCTATGATCCCACCTCACGCTTATTTAGTATAAGATCACTTCATGCAGTCATTCTGGCCCTTCTGATTCTTTAATGGGCTAGTTTGTGTGGGACGGGAGTGCAGTGATAGTCACTCCTCTGTGATTTCATTTAACAACCTCTGGTAATGCCAGAACAAAGACACTGAATAAGGTGGATAGGATCATGCAATAATACCCGGGCTAATGCTGTCCTGTCCCCCAATCTAGCTGGTGGTGTTAGTTTGGTCATTCTCAGATGATCCTGTCCTAAGGTTTCTCTATTTGTTCCTAGAGGGGTGGAGCCTTTTGGAAGCAACAGCCATGGCTGTTCCATAGCCAAAGACATGTTTCCAGGTCTCCCAGTACTGCATCTTGCTGTGGTAGATTACAATGGCCAGAAATTTACACTGTTTCTGACACTGATTTAGACACTATATAATAAATATACCATTCTGTTGTTTGTGATGATTTCCCCCTCTTGGAAAAACCAATTGGGAAAAAAAACCTGACATGTGTAAACAATCAATGTGCTTGAAAAATATTTGCTTTTCTTTCATTTTAGCAGATGACAAAGTTCCTAAAACATGCAGGAAATCTCTTGTGCAGCTGGCCCTCAGCAGCATGAAATCAGGAAATATATGCATAGGGCGCCCAGTCCTGCTTACTGGTAAAAATGGAAAACAAGAGGTGAGACTCCCC
>NW_015222590.1:0-985 GCF_001447785.1 Gekko japonicus | reverse complement strand
CCGCAGTACAGAAAACGCTCCCGCTTTGGGAGAAACCGTTCCAGAAAGTTGCACTATAAGTTAAGTAAGGGGGAGTTCAGTCCCGCTCCACCACTTGATCCTCTCTGCAGAATTAGGGACTCAACTCTACATTCTGAATCATGTAGAGCAGGATGGTATTTTTTTTAAAGGAAAAAAAATTCCACCCCGAGAATACTCATAATAGAGGATTTGCTGCCTTTTACATGAGTCTAAGAGATTGGCAGAGGTCAGCAGAGCTCCTGGATCCCTGCTGAGCTGCCTCTAAGAAGACAGGCAGCCCATAGAATGAGGGAGGTGTGAAGGCTCTGTGGCTATTCAGAGAAGATGGGGGGGAGGGAGAGAAAGAGGGAAAAGAGACAAACCTGCCTATTGATTCTCCTTACCTCCTCCATCATAGACAAGTCTTTTCCAAACAGATGAAGCCCTTCCTTTACTCTTGCTGTTCATGGGGGAGCCCCTTTATTTCGGATCTTTCCGGCTGTGTGCATAATTAATTGTAGGGGTATTAACAACCCAGGACAGCCCCACTGTATTGACAACAAGCTTCCCATTCAGATTAAAGAGAGCAAGGCTCTTTTAAAATTTATGGCAATTTAATAGGTTTTCTAACCAGTCGTTGAAAGTGCATTTACTGAAAAGAGGGAAGCCGGTTTGCAGGAGGAGGAGGATATATAAACACGAGCGCAGATGTATAATTTGCATCAGGTTTTTGTAAGGGACTTGTCTCAGAGAATACGTTATCTTTGGCCCATTTTGTTTATTGCTATTATTATTATTATGTTTTGCCGTGCAGAGATCTCTAAATGGGAAAAAGGAAACATGTACGCTGTGGCTTGTGGAAGAAAAAGACACGGGTTTTTTCTGCCCTGAAAGCACACCAGCTGCATTTGGTGTGCCACTCGAAATTCCTTCAGATGATTTAAGGACTGCCAAGAGGGGAAGTCCCAGTAGTCATGTATGGCTG
>NW_015222589.1:0-985 GCF_001447785.1 Gekko japonicus | reverse complement strand
AACTCAGCTTAGAGGGAACATTGATGACACCACCGTTTCACTTGATGTCTGTCCTGAGCTAGTATGTTTATGTGCCTGATAATACAGGTGTTACACAGTGAAAAAAAATCACATTGAAATTGGAACTATTATGGATCACAAGACTCTCATGCGCAGGGAGTGAGCATGATAGATTCCCTGCCACTGAAGTTATCAGGAGAGACCTTAACCAGTCTGAGAAATTATTAATATGCGCAACTGGCTATCAGCCGGTGCAAACAAAACCCTAAGAATGGTGTCGCTCCCATATTCTTAACATTTAGCTGTTTTATTGCCATGCAGGAAGCTTACAGTTGCCATAGGCTCCCAGCTGCCAAGTCAGGGTGGCATGCACGTTTCCCAACTCTCCTGCTTCTGCCCGCTGCGTTTTCTTTTTGTACCTTTGTTAAATTACTACGGCTAGATTACCGATTGCTGTCACTGAATTATGATCATTTCCCAGGCGAGGACGGAGGCTTTTTTATCTTTCAGAGTCGGCAAAAACGTTCAGCGTCTGAGCGAGACTAAAGCCTTTTGCAGGTCACCTGATATGCACCGAGCAGCAGAACCCAGTGGGCTTTTGAGTGTGCAGCGAAGCTTCCAGGGAAAGCTCCAGCGCTCTTTGGCAAGAGCTCTGAAAGGAAGGCTGGGGAAGAGAGGGAAAGACAGATTGCCCTGCGAGGTGGAAAAGAAACCAGAGTCTGATCCCCTGGCCTGGGTACCAACAAGCTCTCTCCTCCCCTGTGACTTAACCCCACCCTCTTCTCTCCCACTGGGCTATTTTGGGCTGGCAGCGTGAGCCAGAACTCTTGACAGCCGAGCGCTCTGAAACACAACACACCGCTGGCTGCACTTGTTGCTCCGGCAAGCAGTTTGGAACAGTTTCTCTTGCTCTGTTCCTTCTGTCTCTCTTGTCGCCCTCCTCCTCTCCACTGTTTTTTTTTTTTTTAAGAAGTAGGAAATTAAT
>NW_015222588.1:0-985 GCF_001447785.1 Gekko japonicus | reverse complement strand
CAGCATCAGTGGCTTTTGACCCACCTGCCAATACACACGTAAAAGGGCTCTTTGATCTCCTCTTAGCCAGTGGGAACAGACTGCCCATCTCTCCCCAGATACACTTGTCCTGCTCATTTCCCATTTACCCACATCAGGAACCTTTGCGGCTGTTTAGATTAGAAGGGGTGGGAGTCTGAGAGGCCTTTGCCCATGGTCTCAGATTGGGAAGAAACTGGCAAGATGCACAGAAGTGGGGAAGAATCTTGGGATCAAGGGCCATGCAGGGAGCTCCTGGGAATGTATCCACGTTCCTGAGCTGCCAGCTACCTACGTTGCTATAGACTGCACAGTGGAAACGAACAGGTAATATGCTTATTCAAAATGCAGGAGATCAGTTCTCCCCTTAAAATATATGGGTTTTGCTTGCACGTCAAGTCCGACCTCATCATGGAGTTCAGCAGATGATAACCAGATACGAAAGAAACACTTACTTTCCCAGAGCACTGAAGGAGTGACTGAATGACTTGGCAGCCAAATGAAGCAAGGTCTGTACAAATATTTCTATCTTCAGAGGATTGAAGGAGAAGCCTTCGTCTGGAGAGAGAAAAAAAGTTCCGCCTGAGTCGGTACTTCCCCTGCACTTTCGACTCGTGTCTGATGAATTCATCAGAATGTTTCTTTTTGCCCATCTTAAACCTTCTTTTAAGAAATGCAAGACTCTCTCATAATGATGGTTCAGCGGGAACGCTTTTGACAACTCTTCTCCAGCCCATCAAGGCTGTTCATCCCAAATTAGCCTCAGCGTATTTGCCACGGCTATGCCTTCATCGTCCAAGGAATTTTATCATTTCCTTTAAAATACACCAGCAGACATTCAAACGAAGCTTGTGTAAAAGTTTATTCATCAAAGATACCCCCATGCTTATGCTAAGCTATATTAAGGACCCGCTTTCGAGGTATATTTTAATAAATACGACTCCAGCTGAACATTAATCATGGGGAA
>NW_015222587.1:0-985 GCF_001447785.1 Gekko japonicus | reverse complement strand
GGGTTGGAAGATACTGAATCGCTCGGCCATCCTCTGCTGCATAGGCCATCTCCTGGACACATTTATCTAGACCTTTTCAACATTAAGATCAGGTTTAGTAATTCATGAGGATGTAATCATAGCATGTAATCTAACTGAGGATGGAATACACAAATCCCCAATATGTACGAAGCAGCCCGTTGCTTTCATTTTTTTCTACACACTTTGTTAGCTGGTTTGATAGGGTATATGGACAAGCTGAAATTCTGCTAAATAAATTACCTAGGTTTCTAAAAGTCTGTTCCTCAGAACAGATGATGAATTGCTCAAACTGAAAACTAGAACAGAAATTAACATTTCGGAAATTAGACCTCAGTGCTCAATCAGGACACTAATTTTTAAAATGAGCAATATTTAAAATGGTGACTTAACCTTGTTTTTTCTAGAAGGGAAATCAGACATATTTGCTGACTGCTCTCTTAAATTTGTATGTGAACAGCATAACCAAAAGCAGTTGCTTCGTAATAGGTTTTTAAACTACTAAAGTTGGCAATATAATTATGCACATAAATGGCCATTAGGTAGCACTCCAGCCAAGCAAGTTAATTCCTTTATATACAGGACTATTTTTTTCTTTTCACAGGAAGTTAAAACTGTCCAATTGACTGTATCCTTCATCAAAGAAAGACAAAAAATCTCAGAGGCTATTATGGGATTACTGGAGAAAAGAGGAGCCAACCACCAATTATTTTCACTTCCTTTACAGAACATATATTTGGGGTACTGGCTATATCTCTACAAAAGAGAATACCTAGAATTGCAGGGAGTTTCTTTAGATCAATTTTGTCAATTTTCATTATTATTATTTTTGTCTCCCAGGCTCATTTTTGAAGCTAAAAACCTGTTCAAACTTGCTTGGAATGTAAAATTTTATAAACTACTGCCTTATGCTCATCAGGTTTTTGATTTAGTAAGCTTCTGCTTTAAAGGGAACAAGAACATAAGA
>NW_015222586.1:0-985 GCF_001447785.1 Gekko japonicus | reverse complement strand
TTCAAATCTATGGGGAAAACCCACACCATAAATGCTGTCCTCTAGTGGCATCTGGCAAATTTCCAAGATGGTGGCAAACTTACATTCATTCTCAAAGAGGTGGAACTGCATTCCTAACAAGCCAACCGATTTGCAAAATGTGTAGGTGGAAGAGCTTTTCTTCTTGGGGCAAAGCTTAAGAATCTATTAAAGGACAGAGTGGAAGGAAGACAATTTCAGACGCATCAGTGAAGATCACTCAGAAAGAGAGAGGCAAACACAATACAAACCCCACAGAAGGCAACTGGGGTGGGGGGGACGGGGACGGGACGTAGTAGTGTAGCACCAGAGTCACTCATTCCCTTTTATTAAGGAGTCTCTTTTACTGCAGACTTTGGCCTGGATCCCCAGTTTCATTCTACTAACAGTGATGCTTCTCTCTGACAGTCTTCTCCTGGCACCAGAGGAAAAACACAGCTATTACTAGAATGGATTTAAGGATCCAGCCCTCTATGCCTCCCTGGCTCTTCCAGGTTGGGCCCGAGCTTGTAGAGCTACATTATTTCTAATTCTGAACAAATCTCATAAGAGGCCCTCTTCCCCTTCATGAAGATTTGGCTACAGATGGGTTTTCACATCTAAATGAGAATATAGGATTCCCCTGGGAACAATGAAGTAGTATAGTTTAAAATGCTACGAGTTAAAAACCAGCATGGACAGATTTCTAGAGAACTATGCTGTAGGCAGGGTTTTTATGTATACTGCAGGGAGCCCCGTCAAATCAGCCTTTGTTAATTTCACAGACATTTGCTCTTGGAAAGTTAACTGAGCTACTCCCAAACAGTGCAGGATAGATTCAGGCAGCCCATGCATATTCTAACTTACAGTGACTCTTGTAGTCACCATGCAGTAGCGTCCATACAGCAACGCCCCATCCCCATCACACTTTGGCTAATGCACTAAATTGGTGGTGGAAAGTGTTGTCAGATCACAGCTGACTTGTGGC
>NW_015222585.1:0-986 GCF_001447785.1 Gekko japonicus | reverse complement strand
TTTCTTCTCTGTGACCTGATCCCACACTACTGAGGAGTTTGTGTGAATGTCACAGTCATGTCCATTGGGACTTGAGTCATTCTTGGCTGCGGTGTGTTCCCCAGTGGCATGGAATCATAACTTGTCGAAGTGACTTCCATGCCTCTGTGCTTGTGTATAATATGGGTCTTTCAAAACCAACTATTTTAACTGGTGATCTCCAAACTTCTTGTCTTTATTTCCTTCCCTTTAATGTAGCAGAATGAAAATTCTCCTCCATCACTACTGCAATCTTGGTGTATGCATGTTTAGCATGTATCCTGCATGCTGCCTTCTGGATTTACTGTTTTAAGGACGTGCTGATGATTAACTTTTAAATAAACATTTTTGTCAGTTTAATCATACCTGCATCTAAGGGATTTACAAAAAGGTGGTTCTGACATTTTTTCACACCTTAATGTTTAATTAAAACATGCTTTAAAACAAATAAAGAATTGGGTCTGACATTTTCCATGCAAGCCTTACCTGAGCTCTGTAATTCAGGCTGAAAAGGTATTGGAAAAGGAGATTTTATGAAGAAGCCATGTTCAGCATGGATGAAGTGTTATACTGTTTTACAGCTGAAGGACACCTGTGGGAATAAGTCAGAGCTAGGCTTGACTAAATAAATCAATATTTGAAGTGGAGGGGAAAAAAGCTATGGACTGCACGATGTAAGTTTAAAAAGTGACAGATATTGCTAAAACATTTTGAAAGGAGTTTCACTTTAAAAGTTAAATCTTCAACAGCCTGACAGTCTGCCCAATCGACACTATTAAATTAATATGCAAAAAACCTGCAGGGAGCCCAGAGAAATAATTCTACAACATCTACCAAATGACCATTAAAAAGTGGCACATTTACAATCTAGAGTGGAGTTGGCCAACTACTTTACTAATGGTGGCCATTCTCTTCTCCAGAACTGGGAAATGAGGGTGGTAAACGCCAGGGCTATTTTTGGGCAGGAA
>NW_015222584.1:0-985 GCF_001447785.1 Gekko japonicus | reverse complement strand
GTGATTAACAACTCTGGAAGAACAGTGTGTAAACAGACAGGTGAAGAAAAGTCCAATGGATACAACTCAGTTTCAGCAGGGCAGCGTTGCTAATTGAAGCAATGGAAGTTTTAGTGTGAGATTTGTCTTTTCCAGAGTTTGTGGCCCAGACACTTTCAGCAGAGAAGGGGGTATACAATTGCATCCTGCTTCTTAGAGTCCACTTGAATTATCATGATTACTAGAACAAATGTGTTGATCACTTGGGCTGTTAAAAAGAGAGAGAGGTAGACAAGAAGGCAGGGAAGAGATCCTGTTTGCATAATTTAGCAGTAACCATTGACAAATGGAAAATCAATCATTAGAGGTTTGTCTTTGAAACACTGGAAATGTGGTTCCAGACTGAAGTGACAGTCAGGGAAACTGCTTCCCACATTAGTATTCCACTTTTCTTGGGAAGTGGTGACAAAATAGCTGAAGGTACACATCATCTATGTAATGTGCAATTAGTCATTCATGAGCCTGATGGTATGTTGAATAATTCTTGGCCAGAGGAGCCATAAAAAAAAGCTTCATTACTCGATTCTGCTGTTGGTATAAACTGGCCCTGTGTTCCACCAGTGGAAGCAGACAGGTACAATCCTATCCTGCTCAGATGGTGCCCAACAGAAAATAGGATCATTAGACTGGTCCTTAAAAAAAAAAACATCCTTCTTTGCTCATTGAAGAGAAAGGAGCTAACACAACATTTTTGCATTTCTGTGACTAGCTGAGCATGTTGTGTGCGTGTGCTGGGATCGCTTGCACTGAGGATCATGCCATTTATCTTTGCCTATGGAGATATTCTTGGGTGATTGATTCAGACAGAGATCACACCCTTGTTTCTAATCAATGTAGGGAGTATGGATAGTAATTTACTCACATAAATACAGAGCTCAAAGTCAGGTTTGATTTTTTTTAAATTCATTTTTAATTAATATTATTTAGTTACATATTGTTACACTTT
>NW_015222583.1:0-985 GCF_001447785.1 Gekko japonicus | reverse complement strand
AGCGACTGAGGCTGGGTTAGGCTACCCCAGTAGCCGGCGCGAGGCTGAAAACCGGGTGGCGACGGCTCCCTCGCTCAGGAACGGCACGGATGTCGGTCTCCAGGTGCTGCGGCGGCGGCGGCAGAGCGAAGCGTCCTCTGCAGGGCCGGGATTGGAAAGGTAAACCTTCGCGTGGTGTGTGCGTGTGTGGATAAAAGTACAAGCGCCCCCGGGAGGGGGCCAGGCGGCGTTCACGTACACAGCCACTGCCGAGAGGCAGGAGCCGCTGAATCCCGCCTCCTGTAGGCTGCGCAAGGGAATTTTGCCCGTCCTGGCGTTGCTGTTGCTTTTTCTGCTGCTGGCGCCTGGGGAGAAGGCTGCCTTTCTCGACTTGGCCTCGCCCAAAGGAAGCCGCATGTTGTTTGCCTTTCCTCGGGGGGGCGAGTCGACTGAGTCCCGTGGCGTCCTCGTGAAGACTTCGAGATTCGTCCCTTTCTTCTGCCTACTGCGTTGTGAAGAGGGCAACTTGTCCCCCTTTTCTTCCCCCTTCCTCTCACAAGGAGAAGAGCCTCTGTCTCCGGCGCTTCTCTTCCTCCTCTGGTAATGGTAGATTCATTGGCCCCCCTTTCCTGGTGAGGCGTCGCAATACTCCATCCCGGGCCTTCAGTCCTTTTCTCGCCCCACTTGAGGCGAATGGAACTCCATCTCCCTCCTGCATTTATTGCTGTTGACCCATCTTCTGTTCTTGTACTTGCCATGAGCCTCCAAGGCGCGGAACGGTCTGCTGTCCGGAACTGCTCTTTCCCCCCCACGCCTTACTCCTTCACTGGCAAAAATCAGAGGGGTTCATACCTCACGAGCAGTGAGTCCTTCTGAGCTATAAGCCTTTGTTCCTGAGACCAAATTTGTGGGGAAGGAGAGGGAAATGGTATTTTGCGCATGCTCAGAGGCAATGGCTGTCTTACTTCCGAACGCTTTGAGGGCTTTTAAGGCACAAAGTAGCAAA
>NW_015222582.1:0-986 GCF_001447785.1 Gekko japonicus | reverse complement strand
AGGCGCACAGAATGCTTTTACCTACTTATAAAATGCTACCTTCCTTAAACCAATAAGGCTTTCCATAAGCTATCCTATACACTCCATAACCATGGTTTAATACTGATGGCAATAATAGCTAAAAGGGGGTATCATTCAGCATGAGAAACATGATTGTGAGCTTGAAAAATCCCTCCTGAGTTGGGGGAAAGTTGGGTGAGCAGAACTGGGTAGGTGGATGCACTTCGCAGCATTACCACCGTGAGGTATTTTTTTAATCAGAAATGGTTCTGTTCTCAAAATAAGCACTTATCCTTTCAGGGAAATTTTTGTGCCACAAATTTTAAAAGATTCTCGCCCCCAGCATTCTTAAGTGGGGTTAACCAGTGCTTCATGTGGGGTGGTGTACCCACTGACCCCAACATGGCCCCAGCCCTGAAGTAAGTTGCAGAGAACCTTTTACTCTGATCTTGGAATGACTGCACTGCCTGCCTATTTGCTTTTGTGTACAATTCAAAGTTTGGGATGTTGACCTTTAAAGTCTTAAATTATCAGGGCAGCGTATATTGAGAGTCTGTGTCTGTATGTTCCTTCACAGAATGAGCGTATAAAATAATCTTTCCTAAATCAGACTACTTTGGCCAGAACATGGTGTCCCAGGACAGAAGCCAAACATAGTTGTTTCCTGAATTTGGCAACTAGTAATCGTCATGAACTTGCAAGAAGGAAGAATGAATTCATGGTTACAACATAGGAAAGGGTATTTGAGTTTCCGTCCTTGATGTCTAGCAGATTTTGTGTCTGACTTCAGCCCTCTGTTTACACCATATTCAATTTACACCCCCCCACACAAGACAAAAATAAAACTTTGCTTGATTATATTTAGGTTCAATGTGTTCATATTAGGGTGCTCAGAATATAGCCATAAAGTACAAAGCACTAGCAGCACAGCAAAGGCTTGTCCATTGATAACTGTTTTTGTTTGTTTGGAGCAATTGTCTTCTTAC
>NW_015222581.1:0-986 GCF_001447785.1 Gekko japonicus | reverse complement strand
AAATCTCCAAGAATTTCCCCACCTGGAGCCGGTAACAATAACTGGGCCTGGCCGGGCCCCAATGAGAGTCTCCCGTCAAAGGCCAAAATAGGGCTGGAAAGGACCCTGCCGTCTCCTTCTGCCTTTTTACTCACAAAAACCTAGCCTGGAATACTGTGCTGCCTAGCAAAAGCCACTAAGGGAATCTGTTGCTTGAAGCTACAGGCACATTTTTACTCCTCGTATATATATATATTGCTCCAGTTTCTCTTAGTTGGGTCTGCAGCCTGACAACATGATGCAGTTATCCCTGAGCACATGACCACCTTCACACTCTGGGAGAGTGGGCATGAGCATGCTGGCCCGCTCCCTGTCTCTGTATGATCCTCAGCTTGTCAGCACTTTGCCTATATGCAGAGGAAGGAGGCATACTGGGTGAGCTGCAGAGTAGCAACTTGTCTGCCTGCCCAGGCAATTCATGCAACAGTGGCCACCTCACCCACCCAGCCAGGCAACTTGCATGGTTGCAGCACTGCTGTACTACTTGTCCAGGCTGTGCAGGAAAGGTGGCCACTGCTGAGTGACTCGCTCAGAGGTGCTTAAGCCGAGTGCCAAGTGCAACTCACCCAGGCTAATCCTCCCTCCATGAGGGGTGTGTGTGAGAGAGAGCAGAAAAGGGCTTTCCAAGGCCATTTTGTCCTCCCACAGACCACCCATGGAGGCAGCAGACACCCCTGCCTTCCAATATTCATAGATTTCATCATTTACAGTGATCCCAGGAATGGAACTATATTTAAAAGTGTATACAAACAAACAACCTTTATTGGCATAACTAAAAGTGTATATAATAGTAATGCATGATTCATCACTACAGTATTCACTACTAAGAGCCCATCTATATCATAGGCACAGTAGGGATAGGATACTTTTAGGTTTGGGGAAGGTAGCATCTCTAACTTATCTGCATATGGCCTCATTTCTCCTTTCTGTGCTACCTCCTGCACCAC
>NW_015222580.1:0-986 GCF_001447785.1 Gekko japonicus | reverse complement strand
CATAAAGATTATGAATTCATTGAGTTCCCGGTAGATTATGGGCAATTTGATCCTTGATCCTTTTGCAATGTGTAAAGAATGATGTAGTTTTAGTTCTTCAGAGATCAATGTCTGTCAATGGCTATCACACTATCCAGATCTAGATCAATACACACATGTGGATTCTTACACAGCCTCATGAGAATTGTAGTCCTTCGCCCTAATCCACAAGAGTTTTTTTAATAAAAATTCATAGGAGTCAAATAAGAGCTTGTTGCAGTAGTCCTATCCCAACATACAGCACATACAATAACAACTAAAAGGAAAGAGTTTGTTTTGAATTGAATTGACTGATTAGGTACTCAGGTACTTCTTTAAACCAAGGTGCATGCCCGGCACATGAACTTAGGTGACTAATCTTGCCATCAGTTTTTGCAGTCACTGCCATATGCTGCCAACTGCACAGATTCAAAAAGCAGGCAATGTATCCGATGTCAGTCATTAAAAAAATGCATCTAACTTTTTAGGCAGAAAGAAGGGGCTCACTGGATGTGATGGTGTGCCTGACAAGTATGGCACTTCAGTGACCTGACCATGACCGTGGGAGATACACGCCTTCTTCTTTGGTGATGAAGACTCAATTTGCTGACTATGAGGACACCAACAAGCTGCAAGGGATAACCCCACCATGACCAAGGAGTACAAGGAACAACTGAGTAGATGCAAAGCTACTTAGCAGGGCATTCAAGGCAAGCATCAGGCGATACCAACGAGACAAACAAGCAGCTCAACTTCTGTATGAACCAGGAGTTTGATTAAAGTACGTGTGGTTGGCCATCATGTTCATGTTGAAGGTTGTGGCATCCCTGGGAAGGAACATACACATGGATGATGCAATCTGTCTTTTTAGTCCAAGGAAACCAATACATTTTAAAATAACCTTTCACTGGCTTTGTTTATTGTTGTTGCTTTACATACCATTCGGTGTTCCCTCTAAGCTGAGTTAG
>NW_015222579.1:0-986 GCF_001447785.1 Gekko japonicus | reverse complement strand
CCAAGACCAATATGCAAACAAGAGACTTACAGACATGTCCTCCATGGGGAACATAAGCAGGTCCCGGAATGGATCGCTGTAAATCTGGGCCTTTCTCTGGGAGATGACATTTTCATAGTCCAGGGGTTCAATCACCTTCGTTTTCTCCTATGGGATAAAAGAGGGGGGAGGAAAGCAGGTCAACAGCCCGTCCCCTGCAAGCTTTACAAACTGGTCATGAGCATCCATTGGAGGTTTCCTCTGGTATTACTGGAAACAAATGACACATCTCCCTCCCACACCAAACATTCCATGCAGCTTTAGTGGCCAAGAAACTGAGCTATGAATCAAGAAACCCCGCGGTTCAATTTTTGCTCTCTTCTATGAGTTCACTAGCTGGCATGAGGCAAGCCACATTTCTGCAACTACAATATGGAGGGGGGATAGTACTGGTCTACCTTACAAGGCTGTTGTAAGGCTAATGGCAAGTCAATTAGTATAAAGCACTCATTATTCAATAAGCTATGATTAACTTCATGCCAGCATCTAAGACTTCTCTGCTCCAGGGCATCTAAGGGAACTGGTGCCATCTATAGGCCACGATGAAGCAAGCGAAATTTGTAAATAGGAAGAAATCTGGTTTGCGGTACTGGGAGGCTGTTCTTTTTGACCCGGACCAGGACCAATGAAATAGCAGGAAAAAAATATGACAAAAGTTATTATGGAGAAGGTCAGAAGGTCAGCCAACAAGCAACACCGTGTGACTTGTGTTCTAACTCCAGCTGCTGCCTTGTGATGAGCAAGCCTCTTTAATGACATAGCTGTTGCTCTGCAACTATGAAGCCAGACTACTAACAAAACAAGAACACATAAGTCATGCTTATATCTCTCTGAAGCTCTGGACTTGTATAAGAAGTTACTCTGATTTAAAAACCCAAAACACCAACCTTGTTTTCTACTGCTACATGCAGAACTCAAAGTTTGTAATGGTGAAAATAACAGACCTG
>NW_015222578.1:0-986 GCF_001447785.1 Gekko japonicus | reverse complement strand
AGCTGCATGGGGGGTGGGGTCAGAATATTTAGAGAACTGGCTAAACAATTTTGTCCTTTTAGGATGTTGTCATGTTCTCATTAGTAAGCAATGCCCCCAGAGTAAAGCCACTTAAGGTTCTCTTTCTATAAACAGACACCCCTCCATCTCCTCGAAAAACTACTGAGTTTGATGATAGAGTGCTTCTTTTTCTCAGCCAATACAACATATTGGGATCAAAAAGTCACATTAGTTTTTGTAAAGGAAAACAGATCCAGGGAAGTGTTAAACTGAAGTATTCCAGTTGTCTGTAGATGGCTGCAAATAGTGGGCATCGCTGGAGAACATTGAACCTACTACAGACAGATGTGTGCTTTGGGTGGGAAAATAGTCCCACAAATACAAAAAAAGTTAGTGAGTCATTAGACAGATGTTTAAAACAGTTTCTGGATATTGTGAAACACACTAACTTCTGCCTGCACAAACAAATTTTGGGTTACCTTTTACTACACCAACATTTATGTGGCTTAAGCATGTATATTCAAATTCCATTTCTTTGCAGGGAACCAAAAGAAATATATGTATAATCTCATTTGTAAGTATGTAAAGTGATAAAGAAAGAGGAAGAATAGAGGAAAATGAGATAAAGAAAAACTTTTGAAAAGTATAGTCAACAATCTAAATTTGGACATTCTGATTTATAAAGGTAATCTAACTTTTGAGCATGTACTCCGTAATTGAAGAATTGCTATGGGATTTAAAATACGATTATTTAATTTTTTAAGATTACATAAATTAAGTGAACAGCCCATTAATGGGATGCCATCAGGATCACGTGGGCCAATTCAGATCAAGTTATATTATCTTGCCTGCTGGAGCTGAATAAGAATTAAGAAATTACTATTCCAAAGTAGTGTTGGACATTGATCCTCATTTACAATGAAATTCGTCACCATAACTACCTGGAATTCCATTGAATTGACAGCAGCATTCCACTGAATTTTTTT
>NW_015222577.1:0-986 GCF_001447785.1 Gekko japonicus | reverse complement strand
TTTTCCCCGCCACTGCTTTTACTGTAATAATCCCTAAAGAGATTCTAGCCAAAACCCAGAAGGTGATAGATAAATGTATTTGGAGATTAAAAAAAAGCTCAGATATGCAGAATTACTATGCAGTTTCCCAAAAGGAGATGTGGCCTTGCATCCCCATCAACTGAAAACTGCTATCATGCAACAAGATTTGGGGCATCATGTTGTTGGTTCAGAGGTCCTCAGTATGTGAAGTTATGATACTTGGAAGAACTGGACCTAAATGTACCACTAAACATTTTGATCTGGATGGAGGCTAAAGATAATATTCAAAATAGGGTTAAGAAAATCCTCATAGGGTCGTCTACTCTACAAGGCAGAAATTCATATTGTTACTCCTGATGGACTCCTCACCCCTTATTCCTCTTATATATAACAAACATTTTAGGCAAGCAAGTATTGTAGGATCTTTCTATAAATGGGAGCAGGTTGGTTTCAGCTGAATCACAGATTTCTTAAAAGAAGGGAAGTGCTGTTCATGAAATCAAATAAGGGAAAGGATGTGAAACAGTCCTTTGATAAAATCCCAGTACCAGCAGATTCAAAGCTTTATGTGCAATTTAGCTCAAAGAGTAGACAGTTTTTGGCCATTGAAAGTATTTGAGAAGCTAATGATGTATTCTGAATCATTCAAAGGACTATTAGCAAAAGTCTATGAAATCCTTCTAGAATTAGATTATAAGAAACCATCTTATAGACAGAAATGGTGACAGGTTATAAAGCAAGAAGTTACTGAAGACAGGTGGGAAAAAATTATAAAGATACCTTAACCACTTTGGCTATCCTTAATATTAGGGAAAATGGCCTGAAACTAATGTTTAGGTGACGTTATACTCTTGTTAACTTTGGGAGGGGGACTTTTAATCATGTCTTTGACCAATTCTGGGAATGCCATCAAGAGAGGGATGTGCATGAATCACAAAAATGCAGCTTGGTTTGTGGTTCGTAGG
>NW_015222576.1:0-986 GCF_001447785.1 Gekko japonicus | reverse complement strand
TAAATAGTTAGCCGTTGCTCAGCCCTCAGGGAATTTTACCAGTAGGCAAGGGAGTGACTGGAAGAAGACCAGGTTGGCCTTTTTGGACAGTGGGGAATGCGGCTGCCAAGACTGGGCCCAGCTCTACCTCCCCTCTGGAGCCCTGGCTGCTAGTTCCCTCCCCAGTCAGTTTCCGGTCTTCCCAAGGAGCACGGGGGTCTTTCCCTCCCAACCTCCCATTCCTTGCCTGCTTCCTCCCCGGCAGCTCCTGCCTCTGCTCCCCGGCTCACTCCCACCAGACCCTCTTGCCCCCCGCAGGTTGGCTTGGAGCAGGGCTGCTCCCAGATGAGGTTCGCGGCGCTGGACTGGAACCGCTCGGCCATTGACTTCTACCTCCGCCAAGGGGCCGTGGACCTGACCGCCACAGAGGGCTGGCACTTCTTCCGCTTTGAGGCAGACGCTATGCGGGGGCTAGCCCGGGGGGAGACGGGGTCGGACCAAGTCCCTGCACCGGTGTGAAGGGTGGCGGGGCAGCGATCTCTACACTGAGCGGGCGGGTCAGGAAGTTCCCCTTCCCCAGGTCTCCCCTGGAGGAGCCCTGGAGCTCCTTAATCCTGTGGGAGTCCGGTGGGGTGGAGGGAGGAGCCCCCCTTTCACCAAGGCCTTGTGAACTGGCTCTCGCATAGAAATTAAAACACAAATGAACAGCTGCTGAGTCTGGTACGCTCTCTCATTGATAATACTAATGCTAAGAATACTTTCTGTACCTGCTTTCAGCGTACTCCAGGTTTTGGAATCCTGAACTCCTTATCCTCTCAATGGTAGCATTGATCTGGGGTACTTTTAGGACAGACCTGAGGAATGGTTTCTTCACACCACGTATAACTCACTCTCAAAATTCACGTCCACCAGCTGCTTTTGGGTTGCCTTTGGATCGCTATTTTTGTTAAGATTAGGAAACTTCATTTTATTTATGTTCATTGCTCCCTATAAGCTGTGGAGTCTTG
>NW_015222575.1:0-986 GCF_001447785.1 Gekko japonicus | reverse complement strand
GAGCTACCCAGAAGTGACAAGAGTAGCTCCCTTGTGACTTCGGGTAGCTCTAAGTATTGTCAGGAACTCCATGGTCCAAACTTTATGTAAGTAGCTTATGCCTTATTTTGATTTTTCTTCCCAGGATGATCTCATCCCTCCACCCTTTGGGCCCAGTTTCTCACCACCAATCAGCTGAGCATGGGTGGACAAGCGGGCAAATGGGAACTCTAATTATAAAGCCCGAGCACGGAGGAAAGAGGCCGGGGCTGCCTAACCTTGACTGATTATAGAACTGACCCTGCCTAACTATGGGCCAAGAAGCTGCACTTACCAGTTACTGTTTCTATGAGATTAATATTCAGTGACGTCTCCATATTTGCTTTTATGTGCATTGCTTCTGCCGATAAAATGAGACCACCTCCACGGAAGGCACTGTTCTAGCTCATTTCCTACATATTGGCTGCATTACGTTCAGAGTTCATTGTAGCTTTCAAAAAACAAATACGCTCTTCTGTGTTAATACTTTAGGCCAATATTGCACAACCAAAAGCGGGGAATTTTTTTTTCTGCAGAAGTCAGTCTCCACTAGGGAGCCTGGTGTTGAAGCTTGTAGCATGTATATGGGGGAAATCAGTATTTCAGTTATGAATAAAACAACATTCAGAATTGTAAATGAAAGCATCGGATCCTCGTGAGGAAGTCACATTTTTGTCTGATCTTCAATGAGTTATTTAAATATTAATTGCTTCATTATGCCAAGAACTAGAAAATACACCACTTTTCCTCCCAAAAAATAACAAGTAGTAGTAATCAAAGCTGTATATTTTATCTTTTTTTACTTTAAAATTCACTAGGGGTTAGCCTGACATTGTCAATTATTTCTCAAGAGTATGGTATGGGCAGGGACACCCACAAAGTGGTAGTGCATGCCAGTTTGGCGTAGTGGTTATGGGCAGGGACACTCACAAAGTGGTAGTGCATGCCAGTTTGGTGTAGTGGTTAGG
>NW_015222574.1:0-986 GCF_001447785.1 Gekko japonicus | reverse complement strand
ACTACTGGGAGGGGAGAAGGTGGTGGCTGGAGAATGAGAGCACTGAGCCCTAGTGATATCTGGAATGGCAAGGAGGACTACACCACTTTAAGGGGTGAAGGCAGTGGCCAGAGAAGGTGTGTGCTTAGGGTGCCAACTATGTTTGGGCTATGAGGGAGCCTGGAAGTGGCCACATGCACCCTCCCTGCCCAAACATGGTCAGTACTCAGCATCTGCTTCCTCTGGCCACTGCCTTCATTACTTCCTGGGGACAGGGAGTAGGGTTACAGGAAAGAGGGGTCGAGGAAAGACACTCTATGAATCTCTCTCTCCGTGTTTTGTTCAAAAATGGATGGGGGGGGGGAAATAGGGAGATAAAACTTTCATTCCAATAGGGCCATGGACATATTACTTATAAATCCTGGTGTATTGAAAATACCTTGTATGCATATTAAACACACACTAGTAATAAACCAGATGCACAGAAGCACTTCTGGCATCTGTGTCCTTATTTCTAAAGAACTACCTTATCAGCTGTATAAAAATGTTTGACACAGTCTTTCAATCCAGATTGCAAAGCAATTTTGATGTATTTAGGGATACATAGGGATATTTAACACTAACCATTTCCAGCATGCAATCAACTTCCATAGGGCAACAGGGATTTTGACTGTTGCTTTGAAGCCTGTTCATGTGTATTATATCAGTAACTGCATTTTACTGCTGCCAGAACAGAAGGAAACTAAGTATCCTGGAGCTGCACAGAGGGCATACTAAGGGAGAAACTTAGATCTTCTGAAGGTTATTCATTTGACCTACTCTTCAAAAGAAGTCACTGCAAATTTTGTGGACTCCAAAATTTTAGGCAGCATTTGTTTAAGCCCATTTTACATGTAAAAAATTCTATATATTCTCTTAAATGCTTTGAAATCAGTAGCATCTCAATATTTATGTAACAACAGATTATAGCTATTGCCAGTTATAAAAAAACTAACAAAAAGAACAAG
>NW_015222573.1:0-986 GCF_001447785.1 Gekko japonicus | reverse complement strand
CCCCCGTGTTTTCTGGCACGTGTGGCCAGATATCCAATATATCTTTGTCTCAGATGATTCTCCAGCCTGCTCAATAGTCATAAAGTACATACAGTATACTGGGCAGTGTACAGAGATGAAACACAAGCAACGCCCTTCCTGCATGTTAGCGACTTAAAACACAAAACAAAAGGAGAAAGAATGGGGTTAAAGCTAAAGGGAAGGTGGAATACCTTCCTGAAATTCTAGGAAGTGGGAAATAGCCTAGTAGAATAGTATCATGAAGGGAATTCATGGTAAATAACATTGTTCACTTTTTTCTGAGACATTACTGCAATCAAATATATTTTCTTTTTGCTTCTGTAGTTGAGGGTTCCAGATTATGTGAAAGATGGTTAGAGGAAATAAATGTGATGCCTTTCATCCCTACTCATGTAAAGTTTTGTTCAGTTTCTCCTTTCCACCCACTGGCCTTTTGTGTGTGTCAACTTTGGCATGTTTTCTCGGGAGTAAATCTTATAGAGTTCAGTTGGCTTTTTTCAAGTACGCTTGCATGGCATGACTGGTCTTTTAGAGTTTAATAACTGAAGTCTTCGTGTGCTGGATATTCTATGAGCTCTGACAATGCACAATACTCTGTAAGACCTGGTTTTTCTACTGTGCAAGCAAATAAGATAGGGATTTACTAGTATAATATCATGGTCTCTGGTGTTGTTGGCTAAGTTGTCGTATGGTGCAAAATTAATCGGATGGTAAAAATTATTTGATATTGTTTATTTGTTGCCATTGTTATGTTACTATGAAAATATTTGATAAAGGGTTTTTTGGGGGGAGGGATTTGTGACTATTGTTCTTTCAATTATTTTTTGTTTTGAATTGTTGTTAAGTGTTGATTGTATTGGGAGAAACATTTTTTTGTCCTTTGGTCATTTTAGAATGAATGAAAAATGCATTCTTATGTTGACGTTTGTTAAAATGTGTTGGGCATTTTTATAATCCATTTTTTT
>NW_015222572.1:0-986 GCF_001447785.1 Gekko japonicus | reverse complement strand
CCCCCCCCCTTTTGTAGGTGAAAAACTGGAAGGATTGTAAACATGTTCTTAGTCGTAGTCTGAAACTGAATGGTTCATTACTGTAGTTCTGCAAGCACCAAGCTGTTCCTTGCTTCTTGGTTTCTTTTCCAGCAAAGTCATCATCTTTAAGAGTCAGTACATCCGAAATTCTTTTGGAGGTATTGGGGTTGGTGTAAAAATTTTGAAAAGGCAAGGAAGGAGACGGACTGCGTTTGATAGATCTATGTTAGCAAGCGGAATCCATTCTCTTGAAGAAGGCCCCCAAGTCTCTGGAGGTCATCTCAAGACGAGGGCCAACACATCTCATGGCATGTAAATACCATGCAGATGTAAGAAGTCCACTAGCTCCTCTTTCCTTTGCTTCAATGGCATGTAGACCAAGCATCTTTGTATCAGCTTCTTCCTTTGTGTTCTGAACCGAATCCAAGGAGCCCTGTCCGGCAGCCCCTTTAGTATGCTGTGTAACAAAATCCTTTTGCACAGCCTTTGTTGCGCTGTAGCTTCTTGTTTACAAGGTGTTCAGTTAGCGCCTCTTCAGCGCAGATGTGTGACAACAGCTTCTTCATTATAACATTTGAAACAGACTTAGTAGTGTGTTGGCAAAACACCCTGGAATTCTTACCCCAATAATATTCTTAATAGATTATTCAGGATGCGTTTCAAACACTGGCCGAACACCACCATGCATCCAGTATTTCCACAGTTAATCTTTGTCCTGAAGGCTCCTTGCAAGTTTGAGGTTCTTTCATTTTTGAACAGCTTATAGCTGCATCATGCCATCTGCAATGACTGCAGAGTGAATAATCGGTTAAATTTTTAGTTACATTTTCAGTTAGTGGTTGCTTTGGAAGAGCCTTGAGGATGTGAATCGATCGGTGTTTTGACTGACGGTGGTGTACTGCTCCTTTGGCACGAAACACAGGATTCATAATTCATTGTTTTCTCTAGACTTCGTCGTTTTAATA
>NW_015222571.1:0-986 GCF_001447785.1 Gekko japonicus | reverse complement strand
TCAGCTTCACTGGATGCCCTCGAGTTCTGTAGGATTTTGGGAGAGGGAGAAAAGATTTGACCTGGGGGCTTCTCACTTTGTACCTCGGGTCTCCTAGTCATTGGATCACAACTGCTCCTTTAAGCCTTGAAGGCCCAGGGACAAAAGCCACAAGAAGATGGGACCGTCATGCCTAATATCTGAGGAAGGAGATAGGCTCTGGGTTACGTATACGGGGATGTGTGCTCCTGTCTTGGAAGCACAGCAGATCTACCTGCAGAAACCTGTTTCTGTATGCAGATACCATTCCCTGGCCCAGGGGGAAATCTGTTGACCCCTAAAATGTGTTGCAAATTTCTTGTTTGCTTGAGTCAGTGAAGATTTATTATCTTTGAAAAGGAGAGCAGAGCTGCTACTATTCTCCACTTGCTTCCAGGGCTTCCCGCCAGCTTTGTTGAGGTTCTCTATGGTACATTTACAGGTAGCCAGGGGAAAGCGATGTTAAATGTACAAGAGGGAAAATAATGCACCAAAACTGACACTCACCTGCAGTGTGATAATATCTTGCCTAGTGAAAGGCTCGTCTGTTAGCAGGTCCTTGTAGCTTTTCGTTTTTATGTTCAGCTGCTCAACCGCCTGAAGAAAACAAGAATGCATGAGCAAGACGAGATGTAGAAAGAGGCATGTAAAATCCTAAAAGATGCAGCAGGCTAATACTCCGTGTATAAATATCTACTCTTTACAATCCTTAGGCACAAGAGAAACAGTGGAAATACTAATGTCCCTAACACAGTGTGTAGTCGAATCTTGAACTGATAGCCAGGCCCATTATTATTTATAATGTGCTATCAATGTGCATGACTTTTACAGCAGTCAAAAAGATTTTGCCGTGAGGAACGTAGACTCTAGATTTTAATGCAACGGAGACATCAAAGGGAAGGGAAGAAGTGGAAGTCGGAGATAAACAGGGGAAGAATGTGGTACACATTCAAGTAACAGGGGCTTTA
>NW_015222570.1:0-986 GCF_001447785.1 Gekko japonicus | reverse complement strand
TGGCGAACAATCTGATCTGACAACAAGTTTTGTTTTTTTGTTTTTGTAGGGCTGCCATTTCAGCCATGCATTAGAAAGAATGGCATATGCAGGGTTAGTCTTGGGAGGTACTATTTTTTGTAACTTGCAGTGTTTGAATGTTGTCCTCCCTTACACACATGCACAAACACCTACCCCACAGTAAAGGCAACAAGGCCAGGAAACCATTAAAATCTGACACATTTCCCATAATTTGGGATTCAGGCTGGGTTGGTGGAACTTTGTGGGTAATGCCCCTGGCAGGATGGGGGTGAGGAGAAGGGGCCAAATATAAAAAAGTTTCAGAGCCTTGTTCCCCTTCTGTATAAATATGAGCCAAGAAAGGGGGAGGGTGCGGCACATTATTATGCAAATACCATTTCCTACCATCCCCTTTACAGCAAAGTATGCAATTGCTATTTTCCAAAAGAACAGGCAAGAAAATAAGGGCCTATGTTTTTCCTGTCTCTGATGCTCTTCAGCCAGCCAGCACATTTTTTTGGTTTAGAGAAAACAATCTATTACCCTCAGCAATAGACTATTTTTAAAAACACAAAAGTTGAAATGTAGAAACCCTTCTGTTTGCTGGCAAAATGCGATGAAAAAGCTTTGGAAAAAGTTAGCATGGAAAGGTCAGATGAATAAATACACACAGGCTCAACAATATGCTTGAAAGCAGCTGATTGCAGATCTTTCCTTGCACAGGGTTGCCAACTGGCCAGCATATCAGCTCAGCATCACAGGTTGGTAAGCTGGGTGCGTGATGAAGACCGCATCCTGGGAGACAGCTCACCCAAGACTGGGCCAGCCTTCCACTTCCGAATGGGAAACGGCCCATGCAAGACTGGTAGGGCCTGGAGTTCCCATGCAATTGCAGCTGGTCTGCAGAATGCAAAGATCAGTTCCCCCCGAAAGAAACAGCAGCTTTGGTGGGTGAACTCTATGGAATCACATCCCCACTGAGCTCC
>NW_015222569.1:0-986 GCF_001447785.1 Gekko japonicus | reverse complement strand
TCTCGGAGGAACCCAGAGATGCCACCATCGTTCGAAGCACCAAAGACCGGAAGTCTGGAATGTTTTTCAAGAGGCACCAAAATTTTCTTTTTCAAGAAAACGTTTATGAAACTCTAAGAGACTAATCCAACAGACTTTAATGCCAAATTGATTTTCTGATGAGGGCAATACCTTCTGCTGCATTTTGAGTGCCACAGATTTTAGACATGCCTAAATGCTTATTTATTTATTTTGGCAAAATGATATTCGAAAACTTCTTCAAAAGCCCAGACAGGCAGACTGTTCCTTCTGCTTGAAGGATGATCATGTGGGATTACAGTTTAATTGTAAGGACATGCGGCACATCCAGCTGATAAGTGACACAGGCAAAACTCTTGCTGGCAGCAAGGGAGAAGTGCTGTAATGAAGCAAAACTCCCAACCTGATCTAATTTAGAGCCAAGCAGTGCTTCAGGAATGTGCAAGAATTAATCTTTTTTATTTATCCAGAGTGAACAAAGGAAATTAAGGGCAAAAGGAATAAGATTAAAATGAGCAGACCTATATTTCCTCTTAAGGACCATTGTAACTGTGTTCTTGACAGCTGAAGTTCACCAAGGACAGGATCAGATTTCAAGGAGCAAAAATCTTTACTCCTCATTTACAGAGAACAGTGAGATGATCCCCCGTGTAAGAGCTGAATAAATGGCTGAAGCACACGTGCATCAAGGGATAGAGGAAACATCCCCAAACTGGCTACAGTCCTGGAACTCAGCAAGGATTCCTTCCATCATTGGCATAGTTTCGATATATTTGTTCCAGACAGCAAAGTCCTGCTTCAATGATCCCTTGAGTGAGAGTTACATGGCCCTCAACAAGTTCCCTTAAATATTTCAGGGTGTCACTAGGAAGGGAATGAATCTTATGGGAGGTGGAGCTAAAGCTACCTCCATTAAGTCCCTGGTTTCACATTATTTCATGTCTTCTGCACTTGCTTTCCTCCAAGAG
>NW_015222568.1:0-986 GCF_001447785.1 Gekko japonicus | reverse complement strand
AAGCCCCACCGTAGCTATGGGCCTGCCTCCCAATCGTTTGTGGTAGGGCACACCTCCTATGGCAGACATTTTGTGATTGCCATCATGGGCTCCATTTCATGGTATTATCCACTGCCCTATCTCAAAATTCCAGAAGCACCCACAGATTCAGTCAGGCTGATCTGTGTCACCTCTGAACTGGATCACCAAAACCTCAGCTGCCCCTGAGTCCTGAAGAATCAGCTCTCTTGTCATGGACATTTGGAATTTGTTCTGGATATATTTTGAGGTGATGCTGAACATTGGGCTGTCACTTATTATGCAGCCAACCAGTCTTCAAAAAAACCCACACATCACTGCAAGATGCTAGCATCTCACAGTGCCCTCACTCTATAATTTCAAAGGCACTAGAGAATCTCACGCTGTCCATTCATGTTAATAAAATATAGTGGCTCCCGCTGACTTCTTCATCTCTGCGTATGCTCTGAAGAAGTGTCTGATCCCACACCTGCCAGTGTCATTCAGCCACAGTGCTTCCAAGCCTTAGGGTATCCACTGTGTGCATTTTTACATAACTCACTTATGTGTGTGTGTGCGTGTGTGCCTGTCAGAAGCTTCAGGGTTTGTGGTTTCTTTCTAGTCCCAGTTTGGCTCGCCACCAAGAATCAGTCAAGGAAAACCAATCAACGAATTATTTATAGGACTGCCACAAAGGCTATTAAATCTCTCATACCAGTTACTGAGAAATGTTCTGACGAAATTGCCTTGTTGTTTCTTTTGAAAGCTGCTGGAAATTCAGGCTTGGGGGATCAAACCCGTGCTTATGCTTTTCCAACCTCACCTTAGTAGCCCCGACAAGAGCATCCTTTGTACTGAAGCTCCACTATTGTGTCCATCCTGTCTGGGAGTTGACAGGCTAGGAGATGAAGTTCCAGGAGACGATGGTTCGCAGAAGAGCAGAGAACAAAACAGAAAAATATTTGAAGCCGCATGAACAATGGGCGATC
>NW_015222567.1:0-986 GCF_001447785.1 Gekko japonicus | reverse complement strand
TGACTTTGAAGGCACCGTTTCACATATGTTTTGCCACTTGCTCAATGGTGGGTCTGTAAAATATTGCATCTCCTGAAACAAACAAGAGGAAATGGGGAAGGAGGGGAACAGAATATATACAAAAAGTAAGAGATAGATCAACAAACAGTTGACTACACAAATGTCAAAGCTCACTAGCAGCTAATCCGGAAAACATCTGTTTGTAGCCATGGGTATTCAGATTCCCATAAAGCTGTTCTTTACATCTATGACTTCAATCACACCCACATCACCATGCTATCTAAATTAGCTGAATAAATAAATACAAATTCATCAGTGCTGCTCTAACACTGGCAGGAGGGTTCCATTTAAGTGGTCTAGGATGGGCCCCTCAGTATGAAACACTATCCTCTAACTGTATTGTCACGGAGAAACTGGCACCAACTAATTCCTTCACTTGTCAAAATAGCAATCTCAGTTAAAGTTGAATCCCATTAAAAAAAAAATCATGCCTGTTCTGCAAAAGCTTCCAGAGAACAGGCTTTCTAGCATAAAGTCACTGATATAAAACCACAAAGATGCAGTCTGTTTATTAACAGACTGGCAAATGATTTCTGACTTCAAAATACAAAGTGTCGGTGATGAATGCTATTTTTGTATTATTGATCATTTTAGTGTTCAGTAGCACTATTGTTGGATATTTGCAATATCCCAACAACTACCCTAAGCAGAGATACAAAAATAAAAAACCATTGACTTAAATTAATTTAGATGGGTGTAACTCTGTTTCAAATTGTGCTGTTAAATGCTTTTATGGGGTTTTTTGTTAGTTGTCATGAGAGTAGACTTGGTGGTATTGGCAGATGTAAACTATGTAACATACATCTAGATAAAAAGTGGCTTTGACTAGCAAATAATAAATGAATATGTAAAGACTAGGAACTGTTTGCATGTATTTTGCCAGAAAAACAGAAATACAGAAATACTAGGAAAAAGGCCCGTTGTGG
>NW_015222566.1:0-986 GCF_001447785.1 Gekko japonicus | reverse complement strand
TAGAATGCTATTATAGAATGCTTAGACAACGTATAAATTCAGAGAAATATGTTATGATAATTAATAGAGTTGCAAACATTACAGATTTGTGTTTAGGATATGTTCAAAGCTAGAATTATAGAATAAGATAGACAATGTACTGATTTGTTAAATTTAGGTTTGCAAAAATCTGTGTGGCCATAAGGTGGGAACTTGGTAATTAGATATATATGTATGAATGAGGTGGTTTAAGAGATATGATGTTGCTATTAATAATCTTATTTTGTCTGTCTGTTTGATTGTTTAAAAACAATAAAAATATTTTTAAAGAAGTCCGACAGCACCTTAAAGATTAACAAAATAAAAATTGAAATAAATAAGTGATTTATTAATTATCAATGAGTATTGATTCCAGAAGAGATCCTGGGAGGAGGAGGAGACTCTCCTTACTCCCCTCCTTCGGGAGTTTTGTCTGTTAATCTGAGGATTGTTCTTCTGTACATTTAATATTCTGGATCTGGTCTGAACAGTACTTTCCACAAATTTGTCTAGTATGACAGTTAAATTTAAAAGATTTCTTGGACCCCCTTAATTAAAAGAGAACTTTGTGCATGACTGCTTTCAGTACTTTGAAGTGAATCCTTATGTGACTTCTTGCATTTTATCAATCAGTTCTTTGTAACCTCTTTGACAATTCTTTGGAGAAGCCTCCTCAGATCCATGGCTAAGGATGCAATGCATGCCCTATAGATACAAGTGGTTTTAAAAACAATCTCAGTAATGTCTTCTTTTTGTATTCCTTGTACTCACAATTTGGAGTACATGGTTTTTACATTCACTTTTATTTTTAGTTTAGCATTTATACAGTAACTAGGCTTCACAAATTAATAAAGCTAATCCCAATGTAGCCAGAACCTGGCACACTGAAAATTTTTATTTACATATTTAAAGTGTTTTTACAGTCTCCCATAGACAAGTCTCTCAAGGCAACATGACATATCATAAAA
>NW_015222565.1:0-986 GCF_001447785.1 Gekko japonicus | reverse complement strand
TTTTGCCTTTAGGAGCTTGTGCATGGCTGCGTCTTAAAGACAGCAGAGGTAGCGCTGAAGAAGGAAATCAGTTGCAAGGCATATGCTGGGCCAAAGGCAGGGAGAGGCTTGTTCAAGAGCATTCTGGCAGAAGAACAGAACAATGGTTTCATTTCCAAGCCACTCTTGCCAGACGACTCTGTAGATGGGTTTCTTTCAGAATGCTAGCAGCAAAACACAGCAAGATTAAGTCAAGATACTGCATGTGAACATAAAGGGAAACCACAGTGAAGACTGTGGTTAATAAACCATAGATTTGTTTTGGGGTGCCTGACTTAACCATAGTTAGTATGGTTGTACAGGTTCAAATGACAATTTAACTATGGGCAGTTTAATGATGATACTACATTACATTTGAACCAACCCTATGTTCATTGCATACTTCTCAGTGCCTCATGTACTATATCTCAGCCACAATGTATACAAGGGTTATTTCCAACAGTTATAGTACCTAGTTTTCTCATAATCCAGGAAATATTCTTCCTAAACCACTGCCTTCCATGTCTAGATTTTTTCAGACTTCTTTTGCTGCAATTAACTTAGCATCAAACATAGCAGTAGCGCAGTATAACTCGTCTGACTACTGATGGATGCATTTTCACTACTTTCACCTTGAATCAGGAAGAAAGATTTATTAAATTTACTAATGATGCACCCCCACACACACCTTCGTTTCTGTAACTGCACAAACCTCCTACCCCTACCAATCAAAAAAGTGGTTGTTTTTCAATTATCTTCTTTTTAGCTTGGAGGTTGCCAATTAAGCACATCTTCAATTAAACATTTTAAATATTGAATCATGGAGGTAATTGTGCACTTTCAATTACTTCCACCTGACCAGTGACGGAAGAAGCCTGCATTCCTAATCCCCCACTCACTGCTGTTGACTGAAAATAAAGAGGCCTCAATCTCCTCTAGTTGTGGGGTTGCCAGCTCTGGGTTGGGAA
>NW_015222564.1:0-986 GCF_001447785.1 Gekko japonicus | reverse complement strand
GCCCCCATCTCACATGGCTTTTGTACATGCAAGCTGTTTAATCCCCAGCATAGCTTTTTTCGATGGAGCTTTTTCACCAGCAGGAAAGTTGGTTGGATCCAACCCATCGTCCTAAGTAGTCTTGAGTGCTGCTTTTGTCAGTTCACAGCTACTAAATTTTCTTTGTATAGCAGAAGCATAATTGAGTGAAACGGTTATAGCAACAACGCACAAAGTAAATCTAAATTTTGTGGCAGGTTTTAAAAATTACTTGACATCTCTTTTGATAGATTATTTTCTTCCTTCATTGACATAATTAACTGCTAACAGGACATTTACTTAACAGAATGTTAAATTCATGTGCCTAATGCCTAGAGAAGGTAAACTTGTCTATTGAGTAGTAGTCAGTGTGTATATCCTGTGCTATAGCTCAGGGTCCTGTCTATCAGCAGTGGCCAGACAGAACTCTCAAGGAAGTTTATAAACCAGAATATGATGATTATATTCATCTCCTACAATCTGTCCTGCTGGCAGGGGTATGTTGTCTCTAAAAGTGGAACTGTCAAGTATGACTGTTGAGAGAGTTAGTATACCATAGGGGATAACAGCACACTTTTTGAGCCTGGAAATTCCTAGATCAACTCTTGTGTCTTCCATTGACTTAGTGAGTTCCCTTAGGCAAACCACTCTCAGTTCCCAGTCTCTTATGTGGGAATAGTAATGTCAGCTAGCTTTATAAAATCAGTGTAAAAATAACATGAGAAATCTTTAATCTCTTAGGCCCAAACAGTATGAAATAGGAACAAGAAACAGGCCACAAAATACTTCGCACACCCACATAGGTCTTCTCTCCCCTGACCCCCTCTGTTTGGGTTCAGCATTGCATGTGACTGCTGCTAGGTCTAGTTAAAAACAGCACCTAAACTGTTTGTGAGACCCTGGTTTGTCGAAGTGAGCTTTAAAACATGTTTGGTTTCATATTAAGCAGCATTCAAGTATGTTCCCCA
>NW_015222563.1:0-986 GCF_001447785.1 Gekko japonicus | reverse complement strand
ACCATAAGTCGGTTGTGACTTGACAGCACATACACATAAGACTACGTTATCTTTGTGGAAACATTCACTGTACACATGGGGAGGGGGAACCAGATCCCTGCTCCTTTCTTTGTGTGTAACACACACACATTGACCTAGATTTTCTAACCTGGGGGCTTATAAGCATAGGCCCCAATGTGCATAGGCATGAAACATACATTTTGTATGCTGCCGTTTTGAAACATATTGGCCATGTCGATTGGATGGCTCTGAAGTTTCTGTTCTGCTAGCATTTGCATTTTTCTTCCAGCAAAAGGGACTTCCATTCGGTGGATTATGCCTCTTTCACTGGAGCAAGTTTACACACCTGCGGAAGACTCTTTGCATTGGAAGAGGGCTTCACCAATTGTGAAATGGAAACTTGGGTCTATGAAAATCTTCACCAGGTTAAAAAGAAATGTTTTCAAAAGTATTAATACGAATAGTTCAAGCTAGCCATGGGATATCTGCCTTTCTGAAACCCAAACTGGCCGTATCTCCTCAACAAAATCGCCATGCCGTGAGCGAAATCCTGACCCCATTAAGAAAATGGCCCCATTTCCATTGATTTCGGTGGGCTGCGATTTTCACCTTTTGACCACAGTAATTATCCATGCACGTCTAGGAAAGAACAAAGTATACCTAGCCTTACATTATCTAGCTGTTTTTCAAAATTACCTACTTCATGCAGACAATTTCATCTGCTAATTATACATGGCAGTGTTGAATATGATAACTAATACCAAATGTTACCGTGGTCTGCTGTTGGCAAGCGCCAGAAGTGATAGCATTAGTCCTGCTCGCTTCTTTCACAAAAAGCTCAGGAAGCTTTCACAAAAATGAATTCAACTTCTTCAGTAACAGATCAGCAAAAATAAGAATTGTTGTACAAACTGGATGAAGGCGAATCCTTGAGCGTTTTGACACAGTAGTGTCATACTGCATTCAGATGCCAGGTACCGGACAAC
>NW_015222562.1:0-986 GCF_001447785.1 Gekko japonicus | reverse complement strand
AGTTCCTGCTACAAAAAGAGCCCTTAGAAGAATTTTGTGGGCCCAGAAGCTAATTTAAAACTTAACCTTGAAAAGAGTTTTAGCTGTCATTCTAAAAGACAGACTGTTTTGTCAGGTTCTTTTTCTGTCTCAAAATGCCAATTTTCTATGGGAATTTTTTTTTAAAAAAAATAGTTGCAGGGGTGTGTGGGATGAAATGAATTGTATATGTTCTCCATTCTTTGACTGCATGTCTTTAACGGGGATAACAGAAGAATTTGCAACATAGTTTAAGTCTTTCAGTTTGATGGTTTGACCAAATGGATGATGGAACGAAATCTTAAGCCGTGACTCCTGAGGAAGAACTGGAAACAGTGTTTACCAGAATGGCTGTTAAGTCATATGCAATCCCGTATCCGGTTCTTTGGTCTTACCAATCTTGATTTCCACTTGTTGGACTGACCTTGTAGTTCCAAAATCGGATGATATTATTTCTGTGATGATGTTCCAAGCGTGGTTTTGATATTTAGGAGCTGTGATTTTTTTTACTTGCTATATATTTTTGTATTAAGAAAAAGAACTTGACACCTTGTGACGTACTTTATATAGTTCTTAATAATTTTGAATACACCATGTATTGTATTGAACTGAATGCTGTGTTGCTGACATGGTGCTTTTGTGCTTTAGCTGTTTGGTTTACATACATTGTGGTCCCTAGGTTTTCCCCTAACCTCCAGGTGGTCGCTGGAGAGCTCCCAGAAACAACTGAATTCCACACAACAGAAATCAGGGGGACCTTGGAAAAAATGGCTGCTTTGGAAGGCGGGCACTAGGACACTATATCCTGCTGAGGTCCCTCCCCTCCCCAACCCCTGCCCACAGGAATCTCCCAACCTACAGCTGGAAACCCTAACTGGGATAGGCACTGATTAAAATTAACAAAGCATCAGCAGTGAGATTGCTAAGCTTGCAGGTGGCCCTAAACCAAGGGTGTCAAACATAAGGCC
>NW_015222561.1:0-986 GCF_001447785.1 Gekko japonicus | reverse complement strand
AATGCCAAAGGTGCCCACAGGCTTAAACAGGTTGGGGACCATTGCTCTAATCATAATTCCGTTCACACAGTTGTAATGGTTAATCTCCAGCCCCCAAAGATAATGCCCTTAAAGGGTTATCTAAGGAAGCTCCCAGATCAAACCACTTTCTATTAAACTTGGTTCTCATTGTAGTGGTCAATGTACATCTGGCTGTATTACTTCAGACTGCAGATCACATGACAGGGTTCTCCATCGCATCCCCAAATTCCCTTTACATAGAAAACTAGCGGGTCAGGGGAAGTATTTTTTATTGGCATGTTAGTTTTCTAAACGCATAAATAAAGAATTATTCCACCACAGGAGCCTGTGCCATTTGTCTGTAGCAGGAAAGCTCAAACTCTGGTTGACTCCCTCTGTGAAAATTAGGTGAGGGCCCTTCCAGATAAGGGGCCTGGCTTACAAAGGCCTAAAAATGCACAAATCGCATTGTTCCAGACCCCAAAGCCCTCTTGGGACCAGATATCTACCACCCAAACCAAGCCAAGCTAAGAGGAACCAGTTGCCAAAACTCAAAAAGGACCCTATCCGGCGTAAAGGCTTGGGAAACTTTAATCACAGTCAGCCCGGGCCAAATTTTGCCCACTAATTTCTCAGGATAGTAGATGAGGCCCGGGATTTTCAGACCTTCTCCCACCATTTGCTTTGCCACTGTTTCTTGGGGGAGGGGGTCTTTGAAAGGCAGCATCCTTTCTGCCCATCCAGCCTGTTGCGCAACAGGCAATCGACCTCTGGCTCAGCTCTTCAGATCTGGTGAGCCACGTCCCTTGTCGTACATGATACTTCCGTGGGACGCAGAGTTCAAAAAACAGCCCAACTCCGAAGAGCTATCGGGGTAATTAATAGGGTTAACAAGACTTCCTTCAGAAATCGTCTTTGCACCTGGGATATCCATGTAGCAGCCGTTTCTCTCCCCCCACTCCGATAGCTTGTGGGCCCCTGAGGTT
>NW_015222560.1:0-986 GCF_001447785.1 Gekko japonicus | reverse complement strand
TAAATCCAGTCTCTTCTTCTTCTTAATGGCAGGAGGAATTGTGGAGGAGTAAGCAATTAGTTTGGGCCCAGACTCTACAAGTATTGTCATGAATATTTTAGTGGAAGTTCAAGTGCCAGGCAGTGTGAGATAAATATCAGAAGGGAACACAAGGTTATGCATATTTATAATTTATTTATTATTTCAAATATTTATGTCCTGCCTTTCTGATAGGCTCAAAGCAGCCAACAGCAAAAATTAAAACTTTAGACATTGCAAGTATTAACTCAGTTACCCATACAAAAAGGGAACTTAACTTCTTGCAATCTCAATTTAATAAAGAAAGAAGCCAAGATTTTTTTTAAAAAAACATCATTATATAAAATACAGTCATTCACAGATCCATGAGTTTGAAAAGATCCATTCAGGCAAGGGAGGAGGCAATTTTCACTGATTTTCCCCACTGCAGCAGCCCTTCAACTCCACCTTCATACTGATCCTGGTGCGTGTATGTGTGTGTGGGGTCCATGCATTTGGGAGGGCGTTTCAGGCTGTGGCAGGAGGAGCAGACAGGGCACTCATGCTTCCATGCATGGAATTCTACAGGAATCACCATGTGTTCCTAAAAGCTAGGACAAATCAGAGGCACAGTGTCCAGCAGACTATTCCACAAAAGAGCAACAGCCACTGACATGGTCCAGCTTCTGACCAAGCCAGCCAGACTACCCAAGATGTGGGAAGAGTTGAAAGAGATCAGTTAGCAGATCTGAGTGTATCCATGGGTTTATTCTAGGAGAGGTGGTCTTTTAGGATGCATGGACCACAGGGAGTAAAGAGCTTTAAAGGTAATAATGAGCACCTTAAATCGAATCTGGAAGCAAATCTTCAGCTGCTGCAGTATCTGTGGTGCATATGACCATATTGGCCTGCCTCAATCAGCAATCAGGCGCCGGCTGAAGCTTTCAGGTAGTCTGGAAGGGCAGCCCAAAGCAGAGTAATCATCTGCC
>NW_015222559.1:0-986 GCF_001447785.1 Gekko japonicus | reverse complement strand
TTTGCATCTTTTGAACACTCAGAATTTAACCTACAACGTGTCCAAGTAAACAAAAGTTTGCAGAACAAGCGTTTCTATCTAGTGGTCAGTTTACTGAGTGAACAGGATTTCAATTCATATATTGATAGAGGAAATAGAGCAGAGACCCTTTCCTTGGGCACAGGAAACTAGCTTGCAATTTTCTACCAGGTACTCCTGGGAGGGCTTGTATGTGCTTATATAGCAGAATCTCTGAACAGAACAGAACGATTTCAAAATTCTTTCGGTGGGAAAGGTCAGTTAAGCTAAGCACATGTGGAAGGGAAAGAAGAAGGTGTGTATAGACCCTGAACAGAATTCTGGAAACTTCAAGATGATTCTGTCTGCTTCCTAATTCACCAAAGGCCAGAGGATGGCGTGGGGTAAACTTTAGAATTAGTGTCAGAAGATGTGTGTGCTACTCACTTTGTTTTTATCTGCGTAGACGTTGTTAGTCTTTTTTTTTTCGCTCAAAGCTTTCTCTCTCTCTGCATCCAATGACTGCTTATAAAATTATTGTTTTTATTTTTCTGAACCACACTCACACTTAACAGGGTACTGAAGAAAATGGGAAGACGCTTGCCTAAGCCTGAATTACTCTATTAAGTGAGATTTCCATGGTTGCCCCTACACCCATTATGGTTTAAAGGAGGGAGAGGATTCTTAATGTGAAATAAAGAATCTTAAGAAGCAGAAATAGAGTGTTTAGGGTCCAGAATACTAGACAAGCATACCTCTAATTCTTATTCTGGTGGTGACAATAGAAAGAGATGCCAGAGGGGGTGGAATGAAGCTGGACAGCTGTACCTCATTGATTTATTGCAGCTTTTGACCTGGGCCTGCTAAGTAGATTCCACATTCCCTGTGGCAGAACGAGTTGGCTGTAGGGCCCCATTTCACTACAACATGCATTACCTGTAATCACCTTGTATGCATTACTGTAATCACTATAAAGGTAAACAGCAGAC
>NW_015222558.1:0-986 GCF_001447785.1 Gekko japonicus | reverse complement strand
GGGGTAACAGATTCTGTTTTCCTATTAAAAACAAGGAAGCTTGAATAAACCAAACATCAGAAGTTTGTTCCAGTTGACAGATCTGGGTACATGAAGAACTAAATCCTAAAGGACAAGCTACTTAAAGTCAGATAAACGAATGAGGAATAGTCGGCGAAATATTATAAACAGCGTTTTGCAGGAAATTGCCTTAACCTGGCGTGTTTTCTACCAGTGAGAATGCAGGGGTGGATTCCTGAACCTTACCTTGTGTCACAGGACAATTTTGATGTAGAGGTAAGGAAAGTTTCCTATTAGACAGAGGGAGGATTCTGATTTGGCAAGGCACTAACCATTAGGAGGCTTCCCTTTCCAACCCTGGAAGTCAGGAATGGTGGGGGGGGAAGATGTAGGCGGAAACTCACACTGCTTCCTAGACTGCAGCTGCTTGAATTATAACATGACAAGCAAGAGGCAATGGTGGTTTCCCTCTACAGTGTGCAGCAGACAGAGAAGATAAATGGATGCCTGACTGGTGAGGTCTAGTACCAATCCATTAGAAGGACAACTACTGCAAAAGCAACTTTATTTAAAAAAAATAAAAATAAAAACCACTCACTGCTTTTTCTTAGGAACTGAGAAAACAACCACCATATTCTGTCTTTGGAACTTGAAAGCTCCATTAAAATACCTGCTTATATCAGAACGAGCTTTTACTTTCTTTATGACTGTTGAACGACGCTTCTGCTTTTGGTCCAATGGCAATGGGACTGGATTTGCAGGAATAGTGACTGCGTCTGGGTTCTGGGCACATGCTATCTCTGTCAGCTGAATAAACGGGTATGGTGAGAAATAAGTTTCACAAACATCAGACTATATTTCATGATTTAGCCTTTGTGAAGTTACCAGATATTCATTTTTTAACTCTAACTAGTGATAAGCTTGCCTGTTACCTGCTGCTGCTCCTGTAGTTAACAGGAGAAAATAATGGGGGGGGGGGGGGAAAT
>NW_015222557.1:0-986 GCF_001447785.1 Gekko japonicus | reverse complement strand
AAAAAAGCTTCTTTTTTGTGCATAAGGCTGCAGGGTATGCTTCTGGTATGGTGTCACAGATCTACTGGAATGTGGTGAAGAAGCCCATAAATTTTGGGGAATATTTATGATAAACATAACCTGAAGGTTGAGTCACAAGGTTCATATTTTATGGATTCAGTTCCAACTTTAAACACTTTGCCAGCACACAACGCAATGAATAGCTTGAAGTTCCTGAGCACTTGCTTGTGATTATGGCTAAACATTCTCAAGGATGGTGTGACAATTCCCAGGGCTTCAGATGAGGAGCCCAGCGCCACTCCTAAGCTGAGACCCACTAGTTCCTCCTCAGCCCTCCTGTGCTAGTGGCCTTCCCCCATGCCCCTCTCCTTCAGTGCTAGTTCCCTCAGGGTTCCTCAGTGTGAGTCCACCCCAGCCCCTTCTAGTATCCCAGCCTTGGCTTCTGCGTTTACTGGATCTACCACCTCATCCAACTCCGATCCCCCCTCAGACCCAACATCTCTCGTCTCCTGGCTGCTGTAGCGCTGCTGCCTCACTTTGTGTGCTCCCCGCCACCCACTACTGGCTTACCACTGAGCTTTAGAGATCCCAGCAGCCAGGTTTGATCCCACCCACCCCCCATCTCACCTCTTCGGGTCCAGCCATGTTACATCCCATTGAGCTGTTGGATGCATTCTGCCATTGGTGAGGCTTCGTGGAGCCACTCAGTTGACCACTCACCCATCCACTTAAAGTACTGCTCACCACCACCACCTGTGAATGCCACCATGAGAGAAAATCCATATTGGCATGATGGCGGCCTGCCCAATGTTGCACTATGAAGGCATATGATTGTAACACTAACATCCAATGCTGGACTCTCTCATTAATGTGCCCTCAGTCCCTCAACCATCAGAGAACAGCATGATCTGTGATAATGTAAAAGGGCTGCACAATAAGTAATAGCACAGGGATGTGACAGCCCACTTGACCACCAACACTTCACT
>NW_015222556.1:0-986 GCF_001447785.1 Gekko japonicus | reverse complement strand
TTACCTTGAAAATACTACAGTTTATAGTGATACGTCATCTGCAATTTGATGGCAAAAAACCCCTGGGTTAAATTAGTATATAGTACATTCATGAAAAAACACGCCATAAACTAGGCCTGGGTTGTATGCAGACATTTTGCTGGATGCCTGTGTCAAGTAAAGATCTCTTCCAGGTGACCAGGAAGAGCAACTTTATCTGGTGGACTCTTTATTTTTGACCATAAATTACTCACAAAAGCAAATATGGAAACAGGTTTGTTTAAATGTTTGTAGGCTTTTGCAGAATTACAAGCTTGAATATTTTGTTCCCTCCAATGCCCCTATGTCATTGATTGCCATTTTGATTTGTGCCACTTCCTTGCAAGTAGCATCCTGAAGTCCTCCAGCCCTTGCACTTAAGAAAACAATGCATTCTGGCGGTTTTGTCATGTGAAAATTTCTTGTACATGTTGCAATAACAACAACAAGAACAACAAAATTCAGGTCATCTGATCCAGACTGCTTGTCTGTCTGACGTAACTTAATCAACATAATGATATAGACGAAACAGGTGAAAATGTTGTGACCAGCGTACAATTACCATTTTGCTGGAAAACAATGTAAACTTGGAGTCAAAGAATATTATTCAAAGGAGGGCTGAGTCATACAACCAATTCCTCCCCCCCCTTCTCTACAGGATAATTATTGCAAAAACCTCATGTGACATCCACAGGGAAAGTAGGTTTGTCAAGGAGTCCAATGCCTGTGGTGTCCCCCTGTGGTGTCTCCATGTACCTAGCAAATTGCAAAAGAAGGTAGTGGGTGTGGGGAAAAGGCAAGTGGTGGTCAGATGTGTCATGTCAGAGGGACTGAGTGCATGTTAGAATCATTCACAGACTCACCTTCCAAGTGATTCTCCCTGGGAAGTGATTGTCAAGAAATGTTAATCAGCTTGTGTGAAGAAATTCACTTTTGGGATAGAGGGCTGACCTGAGTAAAACCTTTAC
>NW_015222555.1:0-986 GCF_001447785.1 Gekko japonicus | reverse complement strand
TGGTTAGTAGTGGCATCTGAATGCAGACAATTCCACAAACTGCGGTTTGTTAGTTGTCACCAAACTGGGATCTCAAAGCACCATTTGTTAACCACATTTTGAACTAATCGCAGTTGACTGTGATTCACAAGCTGCAGTTTGTTGAGCAGAACTGCCTTTCACAGCTGCCTATACTCAAAGTCAGCAGTATAGGAGAGACTCCGTCTTTTCTGTGAGACAAAGGAGAGGCATGAAGCAAACAAACTGAAGGGTTTTTTTGCACAAACCTGGATTTGGTACTTACCTCTGGTGCAGTGACCAGAGTTTGTTGCACTAATCATGGTTTATTGTGATGCCTGCATGCACTGTTGGACTGGCCCTTGAACTTATCGGGAAGATTCCTGATGGGCCAGTGCCCTGGATGGCCACTAGCAGCTCGGGGCAACCTGCAGCAAGTGGCTCCTTCGATGCTCACAGAAATTGCAAAGGCCACTAGTCTTGGCATCAGGCAATGGCAACAATGTAGGCAGGTGTTGGCGCCATTACCAAGCCTGGTTCCAAACACTACAGGGGTCACTTAGCTAAGCTTGCTCCACGGTTGTTTTAACATCCCAGTCCACCCCATCTCAATGTAGGAGCTGCCTTCCTTCACCTTGAACATCAGACAGGAGGCACCCTTGAAAATCCCTGCTGCAATATAAAGAAGCGCTTACAAACAAAGCAGTTTTTGCAAGAACACACAAGACATTGAGCAGGAGTCAGCAATAGTTTCCTTACCGTATCAGAACTTCAAAGGACATGAGGGTCCTTCCAAAAAGACTGATCTTCCAGTTAATTTGTTCTGCTTTTATTCTCTTCGATAACTAACAGAAATTGCTTGCCAGGTGTATTTTTTAGGGCAAGAATGTTTCCCCACTCTGTTGCTGAGTTCTCCGTATTATCAGCAGCTCCAACCTAGGAAGTAAATTGGCAGCAAGTAAAATTAATGATGTGCTCCTGTCCATTTT
>NW_015222554.1:0-986 GCF_001447785.1 Gekko japonicus | reverse complement strand
CTGGCCCATGATGTCTGCAACATATCTTGCTCCTTCCCGTCCCCAGAACAGTTTTGCAGTTGTTCTTTAACGAGGAAGAGAAGAGGGGGAACATCTTAATGTGCATGTGGCAGTCTATATGGAAGGTGGGGAAAGGCAGGAAGCTGGACGGAGATATCACAGGCTGGTCGAGAAGGGCCCCTTGGGCATTTGTCATGCAAACTGTGAAGTCATTTGGCAGCCAGATTCCCACAGCAGGCGGACTGGTGAAGAGACCTCGGGTGACTTCTCTTTAAGTATCAGGTCTTCCTTAAGTATCAGGCGAGGGATCACTGCGGCCCTCCTGAATTCGTGGCGTTTTTCTTCACGCTGCCTTCTAGGGTCTTCTGAGGTCTACTGTCAGACAAGCAACCATTACCAGTCTGGGATGAGGGGACACTACTCAGTTCAGCAGTGTGGGAAGAAGGAACCTTTTCTCAGCAGGAGATATGAGAGAGCGAGGACTGTCTACATCATGGCAGAGGAGGTGGATTGGGACTATGCCCCGGACCGCAGCTGGGAGCTGGAAAGGCACAATGGCTCTGGCGAAGAAAGGTAACAGGGTCGTTTCAGAGGTGAATGAGCTTTGGCTGCCTCATTTCTACAAACTGCCAGGCAAAGAGCAGATTCTTTTTGCCTCCTGTACGGTGAGACACATTTCTAGGTGGCAAATAGTTGGGTAACTCCTTCCTGCCTGTGGCATGCCCCCCCCCCAATGGAGCAGAGAAGATGCTACAGATGGGAAACCAGCTGCTTCCTGGGAGGGTGTGAGAAAATCCGGAGGGATCATTGAGGCGGGAGGCGGGGGAGGGGCAAAGAGGTTTCAGTGGGGACAGGCAGAGTACAGAGGCCCCCTCATTGGCACATACAGCCAAGGTTAACCTGCAAAAAACCCAGCAACAAACAGTAGAATTTGTTGTGGTGAATTTTTATACTTCATAGTATTATTTTATATACAAGTGGAGACC
>NW_015222553.1:0-987 GCF_001447785.1 Gekko japonicus | reverse complement strand
CTGGAGAAATTAGAGGTGCGGCCAGACCACGCTAAGCCTGCCATCTGATCACAGCCTGGTCCTCAACTAACAAGGGAATGGGGAGGGCATTGAAAGAAAAGGCAGAGGAAAGAGATAATTTTGTCAGTTTTGAATCCAAACAGTGAGTTGTCGATTGGGATTTGTATCCAGTGGATCACCCTGCTGGTGATCTTGTGGTCACAGAGGCGGTGCAAGTATCCCGTACCTGTTGATGACCACCTGCATAAACTAGCTTATGTTCTAAAGTCAGCTGGGGAAGTCCTACAGTGGGAACTCCTGTTGCAGAAATCCAGTAGGAACCTGCATTAGTTTTCTGGTTAGCAGCTCTTGCACTTTGAAACCTGTTCACCCCCTTGCTACGTGGCCGGTACTTTCTTCAGCAGTGTCAACAGAAAGCTTCATTTTTAAATCCCAGAATGTCTCATTAAGTTTTTCTCCCCAGTGTGTGTAAATTTTAATGGCTGCTGTTATCTGTTTTTAATGGTTGCGTATGGATTTTAGTGGAAGTCGCCCTGGATATTGATCTTTATAATAAGGAAAAAATACTATTTATCAGTTATGGTTCCTGGAGAGTGTCAAAAATCATTTCCCTCATCACATTAGAGAGGAGTCTGGATTCTAAGTTTATCTCAAACAGGGCACAGACCAGGTTAACTGGATTCGGCCCACACTGAGGGGTCATCCTGGTACACTCAACAGTCACTGACAGTTGTTCGTTGAAGAGGAAGATTGGTAGCAAGCTAGCTGTTTTTTAAGGAATCTTTGTTGCCGTTCCTGTTCTCATTGAGGAACCTGAGGTAAAGTCTGAGTAATTCCAGGGTTTTCAGAACCACAGGTTGGCACAAAGAGGTACGATATTATTTGCACATCAGTGTTGCAATCGATGCTAATGTGCCAGTGCCGCATTGGCTACTTGTCAGTTGCAGACAATAGTTACAGTACAAGAATGGGCACAGTAATAAGACC
>NW_015222552.1:0-987 GCF_001447785.1 Gekko japonicus | reverse complement strand
CCCTTGCTGGGGTCACCGTAAGTCAGTTCCCATTTGACAGCACTTATGTATGTACACCCATTTTGGTATCTGTCAGGATAGAAAATCTATTAGTAACCAGGCACCAGCCAGGCAAGTAATCAGCCTGGTCTGGCCCCAACTATCTGTTTCTAGTTGATTCTAGGCCAGATTCTTACAGCAGCTTAGATCTGTATGTGATGAAAAATTGCTCAGACTTTGGATCCAGACCAGAGTCATTATACAATCAGGTGTAGTCCCACTGGCCCCTTGTGTAGTCTGACTCCTACTGAGGCAGTATCTACAGAACAGCACAGAACTGGCAACTAGTCTCCCCAAAGCTAGCATACCAACACACTGATGTACAAATGACCCCTTAACCAGTCACACAGCCATCTCTTTCCCAGGTGCTACTTTCACTCTGGCAAATCTTCCATTGTCTTCTACAGGAATTCTGCTTAAGAAAAACTCTTATAATTGTGTCTTGATTGGGAACATTTGAGCTGCAGAGCCTGGTTGGCAAAGGTCGTAAATTTCCCAGCAGAATACCATTTTAACAAGCAAGTGTTTAGAACAATTCCATATAGCAGCAGGGAAGGTGTCCAGTTGTGATTAACAACTTACTCAGTCAGAATCTTCACTGGAGTGAGGAAATTGAGCCATTTCATCTTACCCTGTTATGCTGATGTTTATTGCATTAGATTATCCTTCCCAACCAGCTACTGTGTTTATTGCTCCTGCAATCTAATTTATTATTATTTGTTGTTGTTGCTGTGATGTCAACCTTCTTTTTGCTTTTGAAAATTTCTCATCCTGTTTATTTCTTGCAGATTTCAGTTTTAAATGGGTGGTCCTTTGGGCCAGTAAACACACACACACCCTTCACCACCACCACCAGTCACAGTAGTCTTTGAGTATAAAATGATTTGGGCATTTATGGCAGTATAAGAATTGTGTGTAGTTGAGTTGGGAGTAAGTAGTGAAGTGGCT
>NW_015222551.1:0-987 GCF_001447785.1 Gekko japonicus | reverse complement strand
AGGGAAGCTATCCCACTTCCTCTGAACACAGCAGGCCAAGGCTCACTCAATGGAAGCAACAGTTGAGATCCAACCCTTTGTGTTAGTTTCAGGTTAATTTTAGTGAGATCTCCGTAATCACCACCCAATCCTCTGGATTGATATTTTAAATCAAATCTGATCTTCCAGCTCCACTCCAGATACTTGCAGCACCAGGGTGAGTTGTGAACAACCAGGCACACTTGCACCATCTTTGCAACAAATCCAGGTGACTATCCAAAAGAGTAATACAATAAAACACAAACAGCAGTGCTCAAAAACAGTGCTAACCCTGCTTGTAATCCCTCTTGAGACACGCACCCCATACACTCACGGTTTAAAGAGAACAGTATATTGAGCGCATTGGTGCAGTAGGCAACTTTTACCTTCACAGAGGCAGCCAAGCCAACCAATAGCTGCTGTAAGTAGAGGCTCAGAACTTATTGCATTGCGGATATAGAGGGAAATGTTTTTCCTGCAGCCTTCCATTTCAATTCAGGGATGGCATACATTAATATTTACCATCAGCTTAGACAGGAAGTCATGCTGTAGAACATTGGCAAGGATTCCTTACAGGAATATAAACCCTACTTGGACTTATCCTCTGTTTAAAGAGTGGCAAGTGGTTCTCTATTCCGCCCCTCCCTAATCCTGGCAAGATAAGGTTTATAGCTTGTGGGGGAAAGGAAACCAGCAAAGAGGGGAACAGGTATTTTGCATATGCATGCATGTCTGTCAATGCTCACAAATGCCCCCAAAATTACAACCATTAAAGGTAAGTTCCACCCACATCAGTAATGCCTCTGTTTCTCCTACATAGCACCTCATAGAGGGGCCAGATGCAGCATGTCACTAGCAGGTCTGGGGGGAAAACAGTACAGAGACCAAACAACTAGCAGAAGAGCTGTAATGTCAACCCAGGTTAATTTATTCTCAATAGTCTAAATCAGGCATGTCCAACTTCGAACA
>NW_015222550.1:0-1026 GCF_001447785.1 Gekko japonicus | reverse complement strand
CTGCAGGAAATGACCCCTGGTTATTAGGATAATGCTAGGGATTTTGGGGGCCGTAATGGTTATTTTATGCTGCTTAATTCTAAATAATGTTTTTATTCATTTTTAAAATTTACACATTATTATTTGACAACAAAAAAGTGTCTACCTTTCTGCAAATATTCACTCTTTTAAAAATTGTTTTTATTGGTTTTGTTAAAAGCTTTACAGAATGCAAATAAACACATTCACCTGTTATTTTTGTATATGGCAACTTACAATAAATCATAGCATAACCAGAGCAGTGGCAAAAGTAAATAATGCCACAGGTAGGCTGTGGAAGGTCAGTAGTTCAGCAGTTCGAGACCCGGGTGCCGCAAGACGGAGTGAGCTCCCATCTCTAGTTCCAGCTCCTGCCAACCTAGCAGTTCGGAAGCAAGAAATTGCAAGTAGATAAATAGGTACCACTTCGGTGGGAAGGCAACAGCGTTCCGTGCGCCTTGGTGTTTAGTCGTGCCGGCCACATGACCACGGAAACGTCTTCAGACAGCGCTGGCTCTTTGGCTTTGAAACGGAGATGAGGACCGCAACCCTAGAGTCGGATTCGACTGGCTTTCGAGCAAGGGAACCTTTACCTTTACTAGACTTAGCTTACATATTTTCTAAAATGGATATACGTCATTCGGAAACTTTTTAGATGTACGAACATGCTTAAGCTTTCAGTGTGAAGATGCTGACATGCATATTATCTAGTTGGCCAGAGAGAGGTGTTGTTGCCCGTACCACATCTTTAAATAGGATGAACTTAAAACTTTAGATGTACTGTGTCTAATAATGTTTGAGAAGCAGTTACATCTGGTAAGGTGGTTTCAGAAGTCGGGGTGGGGTGGATGGGGATTCCTATGTGCAGTACATGTTTGTTAAGAACAGCCTTGTGTGGCAAGATAAGGGACCTAGTTAAAACGTCTTGGTGAGGGCTGTATGGAGATGTCATCTGTCACCAACATATGTTGATTAGAGGCAGACGTCATTTCCTGCAGGAGCGCACAG
>NW_015222549.1:0-987 GCF_001447785.1 Gekko japonicus | reverse complement strand
TAGTAAAAGCTTGTGTCCAGGGGTGGCTCCACCCATCCACCTGCACTAACCAGCCAAGTAGGATGAGCCAATGGCCTCTCCACAGGCTGCTGGAAGTGACAGTTGATGGCAGCAGGCTGGGGAGATGGCACAGACCCAGTCAGGGCAGCAGAGGTGACAGAGATGCAACTGGGCTTGGAACCACAGCAGAGTATGACACCAAAGCTTGCAGTGGCACATATGATGGTGCACCCCAAAGCACTGCCACCCATCAAAAGAGCAGTAGATAAAACTCCTGGGGGAAGGGAGGCATAGACTGACAGAAGGTAGCCTGTGGCATGGCTGTGCCTGCAGGTGGCAGGCTGTCCTCTGGGATGGAGCTGCAGAGTATGCAGGAAGGAGAAACAGATGGAGGAAAGGACAACTCTGCCCCTCTTGGGCCTAATAAGGCCTAAGACACCGCTTCTCACAGGTGTCTGCAGTGGAGGAGAGGGCCTGGTAGGGACATCCCATTGGTTTGGGGCCCTGCCAGTCAGGAAGGCCCCTCCCTATTTGACAAGGGAGTGGTAGAGCCTGGGCTTGCCCCTTGCCTAGGGAAGCCTTTTAAGAGTGGCTTGAAGGAGCACTGGGAAGAAAGAGCTAGGTCCTGTTCCTGTTGTGGGTGGATGGAACCTGAAGAGAGGAAGGGAAAAGGAACTGGGTGAGCATAATAAATCCCCTTTCCCTCTTGCTTCTCTGATGTTCTCTGAGACACCCTGTCCAGAAAGGAGGAACACTAGAGGGCGCATCAGCCCCATACCCAACCTCAGAGCCTCCAGGCACAGACAGCTTGAATATTGGTATCCATGCATTTTCTTTTAATTTAACAAACTACTGAAAGGGGAGAAAGCAGACCCCCACAAAAGAAAACAAGATCAAATAGTAGACTAAAACAGTAATATATAGGTAGTTCCCAGGCAAACTTTACTTTTAACTTGAAATTATGAAAATGGCCCTTCAACCATTTTT
>NW_015222548.1:0-987 GCF_001447785.1 Gekko japonicus | reverse complement strand
TTCTGTCTTCTGTTCTCAGACAACTGCTCTGAGGTTTTTGGGTTCAAGTAATAAGGCAGGGTGGCTTGAGAAGAAGAGATCTGAGAGATCTTGGCCTCGGTTCCATCAAAGGGGCAATAAGCATAGAATCTTGGTGAATAAAACATATTTTCCTTACGTGAAACCTTTCTGCCCTTACCTGGAAGTTCAGATACTTAATGTTTATGAAAAGGAAAGTATTCACAGATCTCAAAAATCAATGCTTGAATTGGGTCAGTGCTGGACTTGGATCCTGCGACATTTAAAATGCTCCTGAGGTTTCCTTGATGGCTGCCATCCAGTACCTCAGATTATGTTTCCAAGAAGCCCGCAGGTATTGGCAGCAAGTATATGGGTTTAACCCAGCCTTGATTTATCCTTTTAGGTGCTGTAAATGATAATCTGGTACCTCTGAGAACTGAGCTGTTATGTCTAAGAGGTGCCATAGAGTTCTCAGATGAGATTTATAGTTGTTCTTTTTAGAAATCTTTTCATCTTAATGGGTATGCTTGGTGCCTTTACAGCTAAAGCTTTAGCCTCCAGTCTTTAAGGTTGTGATTTTTAATCCAGTTGTAGGTCTTGAATGAAATAAAGATGATTGACTATCTTAATTCACAGAATGCAGAAAGCCTTCATGTCTAACTATCACCCACACACTCTTCTTAGGGAAGAAAGCCTCTAAAAAAAGATTGAATCATTGCACTTTCTGATACCAAAAAGGAGTGAATATTGATCAGGAAATATGAGCAACTTTTCCCTAAGCTATCTGGTTTTAGAAGCAAAGAGGAAAACGTTACTATTTTAAACACATGCACTGTAAATTGCTAATGTAAGTATTCTCACTTTTCAGATGTAATACTGTGAAATACCATCTAACAGACCCAGTTGCAAATATACTAACTGGAAGGAACGAAACTGAACATGCTTATAATTCTAAAGTCTAAATAAAACCAGGTCACGTTTATAAAC
>NW_015222547.1:0-987 GCF_001447785.1 Gekko japonicus | reverse complement strand
CCCCCCCAACAGTGCCGGGGACAGGACCTTGGCGGGGCTGATGCTAGAACAGGGACCAGAGTAGTGGAACAGGCTCCTTTTCCTCATGCCTTCCCAAGCTCTCTGACAAGCATGGGGGGATCCAATGGCAGCCACAACTTTTTTGCCCACCTTTTTTAACCCAGCTGCAGCAGACTGACTTATGCAGGCATGGAGATTGGTTTGGATGCCCCCATGCCAGCTTGTATTACCACTGAGAGCCCCCCATGGAACCCTGCTAACAGGGGCAGTGGGTCACATGGGGACAGGAGACAGACAAGAGGAGCCAGGAGACCAGAGACTCAGGTGGCAAAGGGAGCACAGACAGAGCTTCCCCCCCCCCAATCTTCTTCTTCAGAAGATGCTACCCCCCCCCACAGACCCAAGTGGCTTAGATTAAGCAAAAAGCATTTAAGTAACTGGAACAAGGAGGCTGTGAATAAAGGTCCTCATGCAGCACCATGGGATCTGTGAGGTGGGTTGTGTGTTCTCCTTGCAAATGGTGGCACCAAACCTCAAGCGCAGCAGGCTCAGAGTCTAAGGTGGAGGAATGTCATTCAGCCATGGTTGGGAGCAAGCAGAACAACCGTATTATGCCAAAAATATCCACAAACTTATAAAATCTTATCCAAGATCCAGTTGACTTGGAGCAATTCAATTCCTCAAGAATCATTCATAGTGACACCATCAACACAACAGAGTATGCATATCAAGCCTCGTTTCGTTCACTAACTTTGTCAGAGTGTGTAGCATTGAAATTTACATATAGTTAATTCATTTAGTGAACAATATGACCAAATCTCTTAGTGACATTCATCAAATCCACTATGGTGGCAACCTCTGAAAAGGAGGAAGGAGAGTAATGAGGAGAGGACTCTGAGGCACAGGATATCTCAAGGAGTCTTTTCTTAGCATTATCAAAGGCTCTTAAAGAAGGTTATTCATTGTTGTTGTTGTTGTTGTTGTTGT
>NW_015222546.1:0-987 GCF_001447785.1 Gekko japonicus | reverse complement strand
AGCTCGCCTAGCGGGTGAGCCGGCCCTGACCGGGAGGTTGGCACTCCTGGGTTAAGCACACTAGGCAATCGTGACCTTCTCATTAGGAAACCCTAGGCTGTATCCACACGTCATTGGATACTATGCTAGCATAGTAATAATTTGCATCTGGATTCTTCTGCTTAGATAAGCCAGCCCAGTTGTGCAATGATTGCTACAGTGCAAGGACAGTACGAGAGGCTTCCAGGAATTTGTAGGATCCCCCAGATCATAGTCCGAAAGACCACGGCTCCGGGTGTCAAAGGGATGCCTTTGCTTTTGTGTGACCTCGACAGATAACAGAGAAATGCTGTGAAGGGGCTGCAGTTTCCTATTTGGCTGCCTGCTCTGGAGCAGCTCTGAGAGTAATTATTTAGTGGCCTGGTTGAGGTTTAAGCAATTAACTTGGGAACCTGCTCACTAAGGTGTGACTCTGATTTAAGGCAAACCCTGTGGGCCTCTGGCTTTTCTGACACATCAGCAAAGTTTCTGCTTCCTTCCCCTCTTGTTTGTCAGACAGGAGGCCAGTGCTTGAGTGGCTCTTAGCCAGGAAAAGGTTACAAAGTGCAAAATGGCTGTGTGGTTTACCGTTTCAAAGGTGCAGCGAAAAGTCCACTGATTGCACGTATACTCTTCACTCTGTGTTGGCTGCAAAAGACACAAATGTGCATTTGTGGGATTGGCACAAGGGGGATATTTTTATTTATGCCAAGCTCTGAACATTGGGGATGAGGCTTAAGTGCATTTTGGGGTGCCACTTTTGTCTCCTGGTAAACTTTTTGCTTTGTTTGAACAGACCACATATATTCTTATTATTCTTTTATTCAACTTCCTTCTATTTTGTGGAAGTCTGCTTCCTGTATTCATACCACATTTGCCAAAGGAAAAGTAAGGGCAGAGAGCCAGTTGATCTTTCCAGCACTGAATGCACAAGAGTGCTGGAGCTAGGTTTGCCAGCTCTGGGTTGGG
>NW_015222545.1:0-987 GCF_001447785.1 Gekko japonicus | reverse complement strand
GAGCACAGGGTGTAGCTGTTAAGATACAGGTCTGCTTAGAAGAGATTCCTGAAACCAATATTCAGAGGAGAGTTCCCCTCTCTCCTCTTCCAGTAAGTATTGAGTTTTGTTGTGAGGCTGACAGTATCCAAGAAAGTCAGGTTGGTTGGTCATTTAGGCCAGTTGCTCTGCAAAGGGTCGGAGATCTTACGGGCTTTTCTCTGCCCATGTATGCAGAAGGAATGATGTATGCAAATATTTTTAAGGCAGTAAATGCTCCGTTCTTTGCCCACTCCCGTGCTTTTATGAGAAGGGTGTTTGGCAAGTTGCCATCCCTACCAGAGCCTCTTTGCCCTACTGAGCAAAGGGACCTACCTTCTCTGATACCTTAATGTCATATGCTGGCCAGGTGGCAACATAATGTTGACTCTCTGCCTTGGTTTGCAAACTGGGAGCCACCGTCAGAAAAGCAAGCTTCCTCCTTGTGCCTCCCCTTTGCTGTTCAGCAATTTCCCCTCTCTATTCCCTTCCTGGCAGTCTTTAACGATGATTTTTGTATTATGTCTGCAATGGGGCAAACTATGATTCTTTCATAATCCAGAGGATTGCAGCTACAGTTGTGAAATTCATGGCTGTGAGCAAAATTGGTTTGTGCCGATCATGGGCTTGCTTCAGCACACATTGTGTGATTCCACAGCTAATACTGGATTGGGAGGGGGGCAAGGAAAATCACTGGAGAAGGATGGGGGAAAGGGAGTCAGTGTTACACGAACACAAAGCTGCATTCTCTTGTCCCTCTTTGCGCAGACACCCTAGCCATAAAGGCATCACTTATTACACTTGGTAGGGAATAGGAAATCTTGGACATTGTACAATGGATGCTTCACACACAGTTAATGCCATTAAACTTGCTTTATAGAAGCTAAGAGGTATCGAAGGGCGGTTTCTTGAAACTGTTTCCTGATGCAGAGTCCTATCCACATAGAGTGGGAAGAGGACCTGCAGGGA
>NW_015222544.1:0-987 GCF_001447785.1 Gekko japonicus | reverse complement strand
TCACAAGTGTTTATGCATAATATATCTGATGGAAGAGCTGCTAATAGCAAGACTTTGACATTCCGCAGGTTCCCTTTTCAACTTTCTTTTTAACATACTGCAAGTAGAGCATAATGAACTACATTAATAAAAATTACTTTAAAATGAGGTGAACACATTAAAATTGAATTACAAGTACCCAGGATGCACAACCAGACTATGATCAAAAGATTCTCCCAGGGATGGGCTTGCTTACCTCTCCTTGTATCTCTGTAATAATAATTGACCTTTATCTAATGAGGCTATATGTTTGGTATTGCTTTTATTTATTTATTTTTAATGGCAAGGAGGGCTCTGTGGGTTTGCTGAGGTGTGACCTGTGAACATCAGTGCCCTTATTGCCTGGGAATCTAACATTTTCAACTTGACTGCCCAGTGCTGCATCACTGCTTCTTGCTATACATTAACAAGCCGGTCATCATATGAGAGAAGTACTGTGAATTTCCACAAAGGAATATTTATCACCTTGGCTGCCTGTTAAAGCTATGCAGCCACATGCTATACCTTCAATGTCACAAGAAATCAGAAAACTATAATGAATGATTTAGTACTACAAAAATGAATAGTAAAATATGAGACGGGACACAGCATTCAAATCTAATCTCACAAGAGCATGTTTATGGGAAAGATGGTTTTATCCATAGTGTTGTGAGAACAGCACAATGAAAACAACACACTTCTATGCCTAACTAGGAATTATTTGTTTACAAAATAAAAACACAACTATTTGTACTCAGACTGTACAGATTATAAAATGTTTACCTATTCCCACCTTCTCCATTTCAGGCCTAGTTCTTTGTCCTCAGATAGAAAAGAAATCAGCTATTGACTAAAAAGCAATGTGTCTCTTGCTAAATAACAGTGCTGCAACATTTGTTTTAAAGGTGCCATAAACTATACAAGTAGAAAAGGCAGCTGCTGTCTTACTGTTTTTGGCAGTCTCTCTCT
>NW_015222543.1:0-987 GCF_001447785.1 Gekko japonicus | reverse complement strand
GAACTCCACTTCCCCCTCCTCCGGGCATGTGTGAGGCACATTTCATCCTTGGAGGAGGGGATTTGAGCATTTATGCTGTGGCCAGAGCTCTAGAATATCACAAAGCTGCTTCTCTGCAGGTATGAGCCTATATGCAGGACTGCATAGGCATCCACTCAAAGAACATCAGTCACAGTTAAGCAGGTCAAATGAAGAAGGAGGTGATAATGATGTCCACCTGTAAAGCACAATGTACTTTTGATTTAATTTAAATAGGCATCAATTTCAGCCCACCCCCCAAAGTTTTGTCCGTGGATAGCTGGAATTTGTAAATGGGAATTGGCAACAAGAGGCTCTTGTGCAGTTGTAACTAAACCGAGGGCAAAAGTTTTCTTAATGTCTGAGATTATTTCTGAAAATTGGCTTTAAAATTAATCTTTTGTTGTTATGAATTAATGATTTAAAGAATCCTTTTTAGCAATTCATGAAAAGAAAATGGCTGTTAAAAGGTTACCTGTGTTATGCACCTTGAATTTACATTGACTCATTTCCTCGCACTTTCTGCTTATACCAAGGGATGGAAAGGCCTTTCTGTTATGCTGTGTCTTTATAAGTCTTCACAGTCAGGATGACTTGTCCCCAGTTAGGTGAATAAGAGGGAATGCTGGTGCCTGAACCTTTTACTCCATAACTTTCATCATATTTCTAGTAGTGATGGGCAGGTCAAAGATCTGAAAAAGAGGGTCACTCAGGGATAATGTGTATATTTTTGCAAACCCAGGGGAAACCTTAGATTTGCAAAACAAAATGTTTTTTAAGAATAATTGGGTGGAATTACTCTACAAAAAAGTGACATCTGAGCATTGTTGCAAATGGAGGAGTTCAGGCTGCATTTTGTGTTGCTATTGCAACCTGGGATTCTCTGTGAAAACGTGTCAGTGGCTACCTCAAGTAGGCAAAGAGAGGGATAGACTACAGCAGGCTCTGTATTCTTGGTGCTGGGGGGGG
>NW_015222542.1:0-987 GCF_001447785.1 Gekko japonicus | reverse complement strand
ACGTTGGCCATCCCCGATCCATTTTACGTCTTGAAAAGTCATCATTCGTCACAAAGAAAGGGGACATGATTATGGCTTTCCACCTGTCAGTCCAAAGTGAAATGTAACTTTGTACTGGTCTCCCGCTCTCTGCAGTCAGGCATGGAAGATTTAGCACTCATAGCGATATTTCTGAAGGGGACGAAATTGAAACAAAGCTGCTGTGTCATGAGAACAGGAGCCAATCTCGCCAGCCATTTCTCTCTAGGGGGAAAGAGCCCTCCACTTTACCTGCCTCTCTCTGTGCACCTGGGTGCAATTGATTCCTCGGATTTCAAACACACTTAAACCATCTCAGAACTGTCAGAGAGGAGGCATTGATTTGTTCTGCAGCTGAGAACCCAAATGGATATAATGGAGATTATATTTTTTAAGGCGATGATTGCTAAGGGAGGATGAAGATAAAACTGTATTAAATAAGAGGCCATTAGGTCTTAAAACGGAGCCACTCAGCCATCCATCCCTGCCCTGCGTGAGGAAGGTGATAACTCCGTCACACGCCTCCAACACAGGTGAGCGGAAGTGTAATGAATTCACAGGGTGTAATAAACCTGATGGAAATTGGCTTAAAATAGACTTGTCGCAATAATGAATCCTCGTACAGCACGGTGCACTCAAGGACTCTCTCCTCATCAAAACAACGCTAAGGGATGGGGGTGCAAGAAAGCAGAGGGGGGCCCCCCATAAAATTTGGGCCTTTCTAAACAGATGCGGCAGGTCCTGAAAGCGACCAGAAACGTTCTATCAAAGAAAATGATGGCTGGTGCTGCAAAGAGAAACAGGAAATGCAAAAGCCATTGACTGCAAATGTGAATGAGAAACTGAACAGGTAAGGTGGTGAGGCATCGTTGGATTAGTGTTTTGAGCGCCAAAGAACTCTTGCTCCAAATCCAGAGTTCTGTGGAGCACGAAAGCTTGCACACTCCTGCAACAACAAGAGTGACTGGA
>NW_015222541.1:0-987 GCF_001447785.1 Gekko japonicus | reverse complement strand
TGTAGTAGCAGGAGATCTCCAGGTGCCACTAGGAGGTTGGCAACCCGATCTTAACTACTGGGAGCTGTGGGAAGGGGCGCACCCCTGGTCAGAAAATGGAGTTAAGAATCCCAAAACGCAGGGAGGTACTCGGTTGGCCAGCGGGCAACTCTCTAGTCATTCATAAACAGGGTTAGTGAGTACGATCACAGATGGGGGAGAAAGCCCGAATACACGCGCCGCCCCACTTCCGCATGCATCAGATGCAAACAGCTTCCTACTCTGCAAACCTTTCCCATAAGCCGACCACCACTTCTCATCTCACAGCAGCAATTAGAGAGATCTGCGAGCGTCTCTTTCTGATTGGTCAGAGAGGGTTCGCGCGCTCTGAGGCTCCTCTCGTCCAATCAAGAGATGCGTTTGAACTTCTCCGCGCCACGCGAACGATCACGTCTTTTCCCTGGTTGCTCGGGGTTCTTTTCCTGCAAGCGGGTGGTGCCGAAGCGGCTTGTTTGGGCGGCGGAGTTGGGTTTCTGGCAGCGCTCGTCGAGGTAGTTCTTTAACGGAGCGGCGGAATAGAGGGAGGGAGGACGACACAACATCTGAGGCTTGCCGTTGTGAGGGGTGAGGGGGGGGGGACGGACGAACCAGCAGGCATGATCCAGAAGCGCAGCTGTGTCATCACAGCTGAGGGGTGGCTAAGGGCGTCTACCCTGTAAGACTGCATTGGTGGTAAAGGCGCGAAAGGAACGGACGGAGTAAAAGTTTCCAGCCGTTTTAAAATGTTGGTTCTCCCGCGGATTGCAGTTGCAAAGGAGACGGCAGCAGAGTCGATGTAGCACGCGTGAGATTTACAGTGCTTTACTTTCACACACATGTTGGATAACGCACTTTCAGAGCACTTTAGCGGTCGGATGCAACCGGGTCTTAATCGCAATGCTCGGGAGAAGTCCAGTCGCAAACGATCGCTAAAGGGCATTGGAGCTGCATTACCTGTTGTGTGAGGGA
>NW_015222540.1:0-987 GCF_001447785.1 Gekko japonicus | reverse complement strand
TTAGAGTCCGCACAATTAACCACTACACCTCTACACCAAAATAATTCAATAAGGATACATAAACAAACAATACCAGCACCAGGGAGGAGGGCCAATGATGATTATTTGGAATATGCCAAATGAAACAACAAACGTATTCACCCATTGGTGAAAGACACCAATAGCGGGAGATAGACAGATCTCAGGAAGGGAATTCCAAAGTACATATCATGTAGTAGGGGGTACTGTCCACTCACAACACACTACCTAACGTATGTGAGTAATATGACTGTTGTCTTCTGCCCTGTCTATGAAGGTCAGGTTCTCAGAAATCTCAAGCAGAGGTCTTCTATATCACCTACTGCTCAAACCATTTGACTGGCGGTTTGGGGATTGAACCTTGAACCTTTTGCCTTCGAAACTAATCCTCTGTCGCTGAACCACAGCGCCTTCCTGGCTAAGGCTCTTCTGATAATGCCAGGCTCCTGCTGCTCATTCTCTTACCTGAATGTAATGTTGCGTTTTCATTCTTTCTGGATTCTGCCATTCCTGGAGCAATCCATTAATAGATCATCAGCTGAATGATAACCAGTAATGATGAATCACTCTGATGTCATTTGCTCTGTCACAGGTGGCTTCTTTGATTAATTTCATCAGAGCAACGGCCGAAGCTGATAATGCATTGCTCAGAGGGAGGTGATTATTTTTAAGGAGAAGAATGAGCGTCCGTCAAGATTTGATAATCAAAGGTTTAATTAGATAGCCTGCATCTTCATGTAAGGGACTGCGGTGGGGTGGGGTATGCTAATAAAGGTGAACTTTTTTGGACATAAATTCGAACAGAATGAGCATATCTTAAATTGTAGGATATCTACCATATAATGTGCAATAGAGAAATGTTCGTATTAGCAATATAGAAGCAATACTGGCTATTTAACCACTTTGTTAATTTTTAAAATTGTTTATAGATTTTTGCTGTGCACGACGGTATAATCACTGACCTCGAGC
>NW_015222539.1:0-987 GCF_001447785.1 Gekko japonicus | reverse complement strand
GGTCAGTGGTTCTGTGCTGTGCTGTTGTTTTTAAAGTTATATCTTCTACCAGTGAATGTTGTGGCTGATGGCTTATCTTTATGGCCTGGGTTGCTGTGCCGTGGGAACAAAAGTGACTTTAAATCCAAGCATTTTGGCTTAATGGAATTAAAGGCTCAGCTGAATAAAGATTGTTGTTTTTTTTTGCTGGCCGCAGCATATGACAAAGTAATAGGCATAGACGGGTGCTTCTCCTCTGGACCTTACAATGTAAAAGAGAAACCTGCCTTTGAGGGAGGAGATCTGTATTGCATTTAATTGCGGTAAATCAAGCTACCAAGAACACATCTCTACAACTGTGCAGTCGATTGTGATTTCTTCCCTGCCATGTATCAGATATTAAATGGCCTTGAGAGTGTGTTCTTTTAATATCAAAGTTTTGAATGTTATAATAAAATCCAGTGCTTGTCATTATACAGCTGAGACCATTGACGGTAAGCGCATGCTAAATGCTTCACTGCTGAGGCAAATACTAATGCTGGTATATTTCTGCTTCTGAAATACTAATTGCAAAAATCTCTTCCTCCCGCACCCTTCGCACAATCCCTCTCCCACATTCTGTCTCCCCCTCTGTCACCTACACACATCCATTAAAGCATGTATCAGAGAAGGACTTAGGCGAATCTGGAGTTATGTAGCCAGTTTCCGTAGCAGGTTAACTTAGCAGTGATCCGGTGCTTGGTGTGTATTTGCCACCAGCCTTCTCTGGCAGAATGCTTCCTCTTTGGCAGATGGCAGCCCTCGGGCCACGCAGTCTCCCGTAAGAAGTAGTGGCTGGGTGCCAGCGCTGTTCCGGACGACACAGTCAAGAGGGGCAGCGGCAGTTCCGGGAGTTAAATGAAAGTGAAAGGAAATTTGTTCTTCTATACAGAAGGGGTTGAGAGTAGAATGCACCGGGGTTTGCTAAAGACCCATGCAGCCCGGGTCCTTTCCACACTTGGATCTCAT
>NW_015222538.1:0-987 GCF_001447785.1 Gekko japonicus | reverse complement strand
CTCTTAACCACTACACCAAACTGGTACTATCTTAAATTTTTGCTGTTTTTCAAAAGTGAGCCCATAGAACACACTGGTGACTCCCAGCAAGACTTGATTTCTTATTCCTCCACACACATACACAGTGCATTGCAAAAAGGCACATATAGCTTTAAGAATTTCTTATGGTCAAAGTCTGTATGAGGAAATGTTTCATGTCATTTTAGTAGCTATCAAATTACACAGATTTGTGAATGTCTGTTTAAAAACATCCAAATAACCTGTTTAGTTAAATGAGTTTGTTTCCAAAGGTAACATTTTGGTTACAAAAGAGTTCTAATTTCTCACAGCTCCTCAGCCAACCTGTGTCCTTGATTTTAGACTTTGTGAGTTCAGAGTCTGTGAAGTCATCCACAAAAGTGGAAAATTCCCAGGAGGATTATGTAAATTTGATCCCTCTTCCTCCATAAATCTTCTGCATTATGACTACAAGGTATTGACAACCTTTGAAGTTGTTTGAGAGCACAGAGCATTAATGAGAGAACTACAAAGCAGCATTACCATTTGTTTATTTGTTTAATACATTTCTAGCCTACTTTTCCACCCAGTTCTAAGTCTACTGAGTGAAAATACATATGACACGAAAATCTCTTAATTCCCCAAACCCTGTAGAAGCACAAAAATCTTTACTTGCTTTCTAAAACTTGGAAGGGAAGAAATAGTATAGTTATCAGGAGCAAGAAAAAATTCTACAAGCAAGGTGCCACCACAGAAGAGGCATTGCCCACCCCAGATCTAAATATAACACTAAACAAATAATATACGTATCTATAAAAATGACAACCCAAAAAGATTGAAACAGGCTCATTTATAAACCAGCTTTAATAACAACAGCAGCTAATCAAAACAATAAGCATACATTATTTCAAATGAATAATATCTCAAGTTCTATTAAAATACCGTAAATTAGCCCCCAAGTGAAATTTATTCAAGCATTTTCATAATATG
>NW_015222537.1:0-987 GCF_001447785.1 Gekko japonicus | reverse complement strand
TTTAAAGAGTTGGGTCCAGGTTCCCTGGATTCAACTTGGGTTTCCCATAGCCACATGACAGATGTGGGGAATGGCTATGAAAAAATAAAGAAGAGACCGTTTGGTCTCAAAATGCCCACCACAGGGGAAAGAAGGGTTCTTCTCCCTAAGCCATTTCCACATCTAAACAGTTCTGCAGGGTAAATTATTTCCCTGTTTTTGCTGCTTCATTCTCAACATGGAGCACAAAAACAAGGCAATAACTCCCCACCCTGGTGCTTTTTTGGTGCAGCAAATGGCTGGGGGGAGGTAGAAGACCTTGTTCCCAAGGTGGTATTCCGAGCCCAAATGGACCCTACTTGTTAAAAAGTGAACATTTAGTTTAGTCCTAACTTGCATTCATCTAGTGTCTCTCCCTCCAGTGGAAAATCCTGCTACAGGTGCGGCATGTGTAGTCCTAAAATCCCATTCTTTACTCTTGCCTATCTATATTGACTCTCGCATAACAAAAATGTAGTCAAGACAACAGGAAACCAGAAGACAGCATGAGCAGACTGATGCTGAATGAGTTAGCTGTCAGTGGCTAAAAGACATAGGCTTTATTCAGAAACAAGTCCATTGAAGCTCCTAGGAAACCAGTCATAGGATTACAGCCACAATGATTTAGCCAGCATCCGCAACCTGGCTGCATAGTAAGGCAAGGAACACAGCGATGGCGTGGTGACATACAAAGCTGCCTTGTAGTGAGTCAGCCCCTTTATCCACCTAGCTCACTATTGTTTACTTTGATTGGCGGCAGCTCTGGAGCAGAGAAAGGTCTTTTCAAACACATGGTTCCTGAGATCCTTCAGCGCTGGAGATGCCAGGGACTAAACCTGGGACTTGCATGCAAAGCACTTGACCTCCCATCGAGCCATGGCTCCTGGCAATGGCAGCTTTGGTACAATAGTACCAATGCTAAAGTTTATACAGCAGTCAGTACCAGACAGTGCCTCCTTACTGTCACTA
>NW_015222536.1:0-987 GCF_001447785.1 Gekko japonicus | reverse complement strand
TGGTCTTAAAGGTGCCCCTGGACTCAAAGAGGATGAGAGGATAGGAAAACTGATTCTCTGGTCTTTGCAGCCAAAGGGTGTGCTAGATTACCTGCAGTAACGTGAGAGCAGGCCACCCAGTTCCACAAATGAGTTTCATCCTGAACCAAAGTTAAACATGGGCCATAGGTATGTGGAAGTACTGGATGAGTGATCCACCTTTCTCTGACAAAGCTAAACAAAATTAAACCACTAAAATGTATGCTTTCTCAAAGCTAGAAACCTTCAGGCACTGTGTAAACTTCAAAACAGAGTTTTATTACTTCTAACAATAGTTTTAATGCCATGCATTTTCAAAAAACATCTTTACAATTTTAGAGCTAGAACGGTTAAACAGCTCAGGAAGATAACAGCTGTGCCTGTACATACTATATCCATATTGTACCACATTCTGTTGCTTTCCTGCACAGGTGCAGACTGGAATGCACACAGAGCCCTGCTCACACTGGTGTGCTTCCGCTGTGATTTGTGAGATTCAGAATGGCCTAACCTGCGTGTGATCGCTTATCAGCCAGAGCTGCAACCCGAGTCTCCACCTCTAGGCCAGAATCCAGGTTCCCCCACAGGCTACAAACTCGCCCCTGGTGGGGGAGTGTCCAACCACCCCTGGGGCAGGCGGATTCCTCAGTCCTCAGGCAGCTTGACCAACAGTACCTCAGATTTGTCCAGACGGAGTTTCAGTTTACTTGCCTTCATCTACCCCATTACTTGCCTTCATCTACCCCATCCAGGCACCTGCGTCATGACTTCCAGACCCACCCAGCTCAACTGATAAGGGGAAATACAGCTGGGTGTAATCTGCATATTGGTGGCACTGCACCACAAATCCCTGGACAAACTCTCCACTGGGAGAGTTTCATGCAGATGCTAAACAGCACAGGAGATACGAGGGGTCCCTGCAGGACCCCACAGCATAAATGCCAAGGGGCCAAGCAGCAACCCCCCCCC
>NW_015222535.1:0-988 GCF_001447785.1 Gekko japonicus | reverse complement strand
ATAAATCCAATCTCTTCTTCTCTCTGGCAAAAGCCCTCCAAAAAACACATTTGGAGGGTGCCAAGAAAGGTGCCACCAGATGCCACAGCACCCCCGTACACTACCTTGTGGACCCCTGGTCTATTGTGTACTATCCGTCCATCCCCACATGCTAGTCACCTCTTGGTAGTGCAGACAGAGAGCCTGTACATGCATGTGTGAACCAAGTTTCAGTGGCGAGAGCATCAAAGAAAGATTTACACACGTGAATGGGTCACCATCACAGATGTAACATTCAGCTACACAGAGCAGATTAGAGTTGCCAGGTTTTACCTGGCTGCTGGTAGGGGGCTCCAGCATGGGTTCCTGGATCTTCTGACATCATCCGGAAGGGGTGTCATCACACCAGGCATGCCGTGCAGGGGACACTCTAGCATTTGGCCGAAAACTCTATGGTCCCCATAGAGTTCTTAACCAAATGCTAGCGCATCCCCCACATGACATGTCTGGCACGATGACGTCACCTCTGGGTGATGCCATCGCACCAGGTACGTCAGGCATGACAGGGCCCCAAAAGTGGGAGAAACCCCGCCCCCATTGGGGGGATGGTAACCCTAGAACGGATGTACTAGGTAGGCTGAACAGACTTCCTGTTTTCCTGCCTGCCGGGACTTTAAGAACGGGAAGAACTTGAGAGATCACCACACTTACTAATATTAATGGTTTGTTGTTGTTGTTTTTTAAGCATGGCTGCTGACCTGCTTTTGGGTCATGAATTTTGCCAACTTGTTTGCCATGGAGCCTGGAGACTACCAGGAAAGAGCGATCCGATGAGACTATAGTGTTCCCCATGAGTGCACTGTAGATTCTAATCCATATTTAGATATGGAAGTAGCATAGAATACCGAAGTGTGATATTACGCCACACAATATAGCTTCGAAAAGAGAGACCGTCCCACAAAGAGCTAGATTCGAGTCCAGTTCCTTGGGAGGAAAGCGATGGCGAACT
>NW_015222534.1:0-987 GCF_001447785.1 Gekko japonicus | reverse complement strand
AGATGTTGGGGATTGAACCTGGGCCTTTCAGCATACCAAACTGATGCTCTACCACAGAGCCATGCAATCATGTCCATGCAGAGCAATGGTAAATTTCATCATAGTCTCATGCTTGCATAAGAATCAGTACAAGTTAATGTATATGTCCGTGCAGAAGAAGAATGTCAGTGGACTTGTGTGGAGGTAACAACAGAGTAAGGCTTGGGCCTCTGTGCCTTTCTTGTGGGCTCCCTAAGGGTATCTGTTTGGCTACTATGGGAAGCAGGATGCTGGACTAGATCAATCTTTGCCTTGATCAAGCAAGGCTCTTCTTCTGAATATTATATTTATGAAATAGTTCTTGTGATTTTTTCCTTTTCTGATAGTCCTCTTCAGTGTTGTCTGTATCCAGTCCAGTTTCATATTTTGTTCTGTTGAGTATCTTCCATTGGACACCTGCATTTCCACTAGTGGCACTGGTTCCAGCATAGTTCCCTGTCCATGTTCTCTAATATAATCTCTTTTGTTTTGGAAACTATACAGATTTTCATGCTATGAATCAATATTTATTAGATAATATCCCACTTACTAATCATAAGATCCACAAAGCGGCATCCAGCATTTTAAAAATAAAATAATAACTTCTTCCTCCCAGCCTCTCTATATTAGCCCCTACTGGTGATTTCAGAATGGCTACCATATTGTCTAGCCCCTTCCTCCTAGGACTAGAAATCTTTATTTCCCTGGGAGGAACTTTGTATTTATTGGGGTTGGGTCTCTAAATTCTGCAGATATTGGGGTGCATCTAGACATGGTAGCCAACATCCAAACAGCCAAGTTCCACATTTTTATTTATCATATTGATATCATATCATATCATTCTTCCTTAAGAAGTTAAGGCAATATGCGTATCATTCCCCAGAAGATCTCTCAACCATGCCTGGACCAGACCCAAGACCTGCTTAGCTTCAGCAATGTTGCTGCATCATGTACCTTCATTCAACACTC
>NW_015222533.1:0-987 GCF_001447785.1 Gekko japonicus | reverse complement strand
AGTTTTTACTACCAAGCATCATAATATTCATTTCACTGATTTACATATTATAAAACAGAGCAAAGGAACTACAAATCAACATGGATGAAAGAGCCTCTCTTCAAACCACAGATACTATATAATTGCTACTCCAACTATCAATGTACCAATTGGCAATATATGTGTCTATGTACATAGACGTACACAGATACAGCTACCGGGAAAAGCTTGTCTAAACAGTAGACTGGCTCCAAAGAACCACAAGTGTCCACCTCTCTCTGTCTTCTGAAGCCCCCTGTACCACATGAAAAACTGCTCTGGGGATTAGGAGACCCTCAAGGATATGCACTGCAATCCTAAACAGGGTCAAACCCTTTTAAATTCAATGAAAGGTCTAGATGGGTATAACTCTATTTGGGAGCGCAGTGTTAGAGATGCAGTATATGCAGAGGGGAGGGGCTGCAGATTAGGAATAACCTACAATCTCTTTTCATGAGTGGAAATCCACAATTCATGCAAGGGCTACTTTGGCTCTAACCCAATTATAAGTTTAACAGCCTTTTAAGGAAAGCTGATTTCATTTTTTCATACTATGGAATTGCAGAAGACTGTTTCAGGTCCCTCTCCAATTTGCATTTAAACCAATTAGCATTATCAGCCTCAGTGATGTCAGAGAAATAAGCTTATTACCATTAAGATTCTTGTGAAACAAAATAAAGCTTTCAGCCGCTATCATAAGAAGGCCTACCTGGTGGTAAATCCCAATGAAATCGATGGGACTTCTAAATAAGCTTGTTTAAGATTGACGCATCAAGACTAAACTACAGAACACTCATCACATTTCAAAGAACTGAAAGAATTAGGGTTGCCAGGCAACACTGGGATGAGGGGGAACACGAGCAGCTGTCAGTGATAGGATGACATCACTTCTGGAGAAACCTCTCTACGAATCACTGAAAACTCTATGATAAAACCACAGTTTTGGCAATTCCTACAGAGGATTCCTAG
>NW_015222532.1:0-987 GCF_001447785.1 Gekko japonicus | reverse complement strand
CCCAGTTCTCCTGATTAGAGTCCCGCCGCTCTTAATCACTATACCACACGGGCTCTCGGAAGCCCTGGGGAGGCACTGCCTATCATCCCAGGTGATATGGAGCTCAGCTGGTCCAATGGGCAGTCTCCGTGAAAAGCAGCTTCATAGGTTGTCTCTGTGTAAAGCGCTGTGGCTTGGCAGTGGAGTATGGCACTTGCCCACAGACGACCCAGGTTCTGTCCCTTGGCAAAGACCTTTCTCAGCCTGCAACACTGGAGAGATACTGCCATTCAAGGGAGATGGCTATCAGCTACTGGTGTGACTCGGGCTCAGGGAATTATCTATCTTCAGTTTCGTATGTTCCTAAACTGCTGTGCAAAAGCAAACAACCTGTGGGTTATTGCTTTCCCATTTCCCCCTTCCATGCCACTGAATGGCTGGGTGGGCTTTTCTGAGATAGCGTCCAGGCACATGGCCCATAGAAAGATGGAGTGGCCCCATTTTGACTGCCCTGCTGCCCTCACTAAGCCTCAGAGAAGGCAAATTCTAGATGCTTATCTTCCCCCTTGAAAACATACTCAATTCTTCCTTTGGAAAGACAAACTGTGCAGGGCAAAGGTGTTTCTGGCATGAGAGAAAGCTGGGAAGATTGTGTGAGTTTACTAGCACGGGTTGTATCCCATCGGGGCTGAGCTGGTTTTCTCCGCTGTTTGCAGGTTCTTCAGTCAGGGCATGGCCAGAGTGAAGAGCCAAGGGACTCTTGGCCCTTGGCCTTCTTATCCTGCGGCGAAGGCTGTTCTGAAAAAGTCTGCCTCAAACCTCAGTGGCAATCTCAGGATTCTCTTGTGAGCCTTGTCTCATCAGTCTTTGAGGAGCCTCTTAAAACCCAAGTGCTGCGGCTTGTGACAGTCTGAGTCTCATGCCAGGTTCACAGCCGCCCACTTTCCAGCGCTGATGACTGAGTTTGGTGGGGCTGCAGTGGCACAGATGTGGTTTGCTGGACAGCTG
>NW_015222531.1:0-994 GCF_001447785.1 Gekko japonicus | reverse complement strand
AGATCTAAAGAGCCGTCTGATCAGACTCTCAGAGTGGCTTACAATCTCTTTTGGTGTAGTGGCTAAGTGCGTGGACTCTAATCTGGGAGAACCGGGTTGGATTTCCCACTCCTCTGCATGCTGCCGCTGGCATCCCATCGCCGCAACTCCACGCTGAGGAGAAAAGCTTGAATTCCCGCCTGTTGCAAGCTGTTAGAAGACCAAAGGTCCAGTGCGGCACTGCTCAGAGGGAAGGCTGTTTCACTCGGATCAGTTACCATGGAGTCAGAATAATCTTGTAATATGTTGTGTGAGTGGAGTATGTTTTCCAGGCCTGTTTCCCAGAGCAACCCAAACAATCCAAAGCAAAGATTCTCAAGAAAGGATTGATTCACACCGTTCTTTTTTTTGGGGGGGGTCTTACGATGCTTAAGGTCTCTGGATGCGGCTCAACTTTTCCTCTCCTATGGGCATTAAATGGAGAGGATGTTTGAGGTGGCCCTCCACAACACCGGATCACCTTAAACCAGGATGAGTGGTGGCAGAATCCATGCACCTCACAAGGAGAAATGCCAGGGATCAGACCCACAGGTCATACCTTCTGACCGGAATCTGGTCTAAGCTGCCCACCTTCCCACACAACCTTTAACGCGCAGAACTCTTCCCCTCGCCTTTGAGCTGTGTTGGTGGCTAGCCATGCAAATAGGTGTGAGATGAGATGACAATATTTAAAGCCGCAGCTGCTGATCAGTGTTCCCTCTAAGCTGAGTTAGTGTGAGATAGCTCACAGCTTTTTAGCCTCCGGCTCACACATTTTTGTCTTAGCTCGGGAAGGAGGGCTCCAGAGCAAACTGATTTGTGCGGCAGCCAAATCGCTCGCTCACACCTTTAATGCCGGTAGCTCACAAAGTAGAATTTTTGCTCACGAGACTCCACAGCTTAGAGGGAGCACTGCTTCTGACAGTTTTTATTAAAGCCTAAAACACAGCTTGAGCTTACAAACTGGGTCACAGCC
>NW_015222530.1:0-987 GCF_001447785.1 Gekko japonicus | reverse complement strand
AAGGGATAGCTATGCAGCTATGCGGTGATTCCACCCAAGAGAAGAAAGCCTGTGGGCAAGAGGCTCTTCTATTAGCAGAAGAAAGAGCCTTTTGTGTCAGGGGAAAGTTCCTCATGCCAAGGGAGAAGTGCCACTGTTAGCAGAATCAATCCACAGGATCTAATCTATACATATATCTATATCAGCTCCAGACTTCTTTCCCCTTTCCTCAATTCCCAGTGATGCCCCACATACATTGAATTAGTTCTCAGTTGAACTAAATAATTTGTATTTCTTTGTGTGTGAGAATTCTGGTCTTGTACAGTCTGTGCTGTTTGCTAAGTAACTTGTTCTTCTCTCTTAATCTTTAGACAAATTTCTTCCTTTTCTTAGGGTTTAAACACCAAAAAGAATTTACCAGCAGGGGGCGCAATGCTACGCTGCTTGGAAAACATCGCCACATTTATGGAAGCTTTACCCATGGATTCCCCCAGCAACCTCTGGACCACAATCAGCAACCAGTTCCAGACCTTCTTTACAAAGCTGCCTTCTGTTTTACCCCTTAAGGTAGAGCCCGTGCCATCTAAGTGGGAGGGTGTCCTGCTTTCAGGAACTTGAGTCTGTGGCCTTTGAATTATGATCTGGCAACTGAACTGGTGGCTAAGAAGGCATCTTATATCAACACACATTTTCAGATTAAGAAAGGGTTGTCTTTCCATTTTTTAAAAAACTATATATTATCGGTTTCTATACTGTGCAAGGATGAATTGGGGGAAAGTTTTTTTTAGGTTGTGGGGGCTGCTTAATGCTTGTGGGTGCCAGTTTTGGGCATAGTAAAGTGGTTCTCATACTTTCGAAGTGGGATTGTACTTTTCAGCCCCTACTTTACAAAGCAGCTTCCTGCTGCTTTCCTCTTCCCCAACATAAAACCCAGGGACCTCACATCAGGCCTCACCAAACAAGTTTAGGATTTAATTTTCACAGGTAGATCAGGTAGTCGGTGATGTG
>NW_015222529.1:0-987 GCF_001447785.1 Gekko japonicus | reverse complement strand
TGGCCTATGATCGCTATGTTGCCATTTGTGACCCATTGCGCTACCCAGTAATCATGACTGCTCGGCCCTGCTTGCACCTGGCTGTGGGATCCTGGCTGGTTGGTTTCCTGATTTCTATGCTCAAGGTGTTTTTCATTTCCCGCTTGACCTTCTGTGGACCCAATGTCATCAACCACTTCTTCTGTGACATTTCACCTTTGCTCAACCTCTCTTGCACAGACCGGACAGTGGCTGAGATGGTGGATTTTGTATTTGCTCTCATCATCCTTTTAATTCCACTGGCAATCACAATGGTCTCCTATGTGTGCATCATAAATACCATTTTACGTATCCCCACTGCCCAGGGAAAAAGAAAAGCTTTCTCTACCTGTGCCTCACACCTTACTGTTGTTGTCATCTTCTACTCAGCTACCCTCTTCATGTATGCCCGACCAAGAAGAATTCATTCATTTAATATGAATAAGCTTGTGTCAGTTGTGTACACTATTGTGACCCCTATGCTGAACCCCTTCATTTACTGCCTACGGAATCAGGAAGTAAAGGAAGCCCTGAAAAAGTTTTTTTCTAGTTTGAATGCTAACTCTGTGACTGGCAACCACTAGGCTCATACAAGCTGGAGTCATTAGGAACTCATGATGAATTGTTCTGGGTTGGGGGGGGGATGCTGATTGAGACATTACACACTTGTCTTCCAACACTACACATTTGCAAAAAATAATTCTGCCTACGCTGAATATGTAGAAATTCTATATTTTTTTGTTTTTTTCCTGGGAAAACTTGGTATGTTGATTTCAAGATTGGCTTGAACCACCCAGTTTACAACTACCATTGGATCCAACAAGTTGTTTCTGCTGGTGAAAACTGAAGGCCTGTCCTCTTTGACTATCCCACAATACTATGCTGGCAATCATGGCACTGGCATGTACAAAAAACATGTTGGACAGGGGCAGTAGTAAGAAGAAGAATTGAACATGGTTGAGTAGTAAA
>NW_015222528.1:0-987 GCF_001447785.1 Gekko japonicus | reverse complement strand
AAGAGGATGTTGTTAGCTTGTGGGTGGGGATGATTCAGCTTCATAGAATATCACTGACTGGGCCCTTGTTCACTCTCCCATGCAACGTGTATACCCATAAATGTACAGATACTATGAAGACTCACTAACCTCACCCATGTGCATACACGCACCATACGCCTGTGCTAAAATGGACCCTGCTCGGGAAGACCAAACCAAAAGATGTGCAGAATGCCAACAGGTCTGCATGCAAATGAATATTGCTTAGTTGTCACTCTCCAGCTCAGCTCCCCCAACCGACCATCTTTCCAAATGCTCTCAAGCCCTCCTATGCTGCTGCCCATTGGCCTTCTCTCCTGAAACTGCACATCCCGGGAACAGACCAGAGAAGCCGGATGGCTGCTTACAGACTCCCTGCATGACCTCTCCTCTTTTGTTTTGACAATTTCTTTCCTATGCTTCCCCGTTGTTGCTCCTGAGCCCACATCTCCAATTACATCATCAAGAATGCCGCATCTCAAATTGCCACATGGCTGGTTCTCTTTTATCTCATCCTCAGTGCTTGGCAATTTTAATTTGCATAGATTTAAATTAATTAATTACAATTAAGAGTGATGCATTCAGTTCCGGGCACCACAGTTCAAGGATTAAGAGTAGAGCTGTGAGCACACCAGGCTGAAGGAACTGTGTTGTACACAGAGACATAAAACCAGATCTTGTAAATTATGAAGCAATCATTTTAGTATTATTAATTTTGTAACAGTTTCATCTGTGACAAGTGCTTTGCCTCATATACCACACTGGAGTTTTCAAAGGGCTTCACACACCTTTCTTCAGTAACCGTTACAACTCTGTAAGGAAAGGTGGTATTATCAGGCCTGGGTTGCACATGGGGAAGAAGTGTGAGAAGAGTGGTTTCCCGAAGGCTACCTACCAGCTTTGTGGCAGAGATGAGATCTGAATCACAGCCTTCCTAAGAATCTCAGTGTCTTACTTATTATAGTAGAA
>NW_015222527.1:0-988 GCF_001447785.1 Gekko japonicus | reverse complement strand
CCGGGGGGACTTGGCAAGCCTATAGCCCCCCAAAGCAACATTTTTTGGCTATGGGACTGGTTTTGTGAGGCTGGAAGAAGAGTCAGTGGCTTCGAGGAAAGTGGGGTGAGGAAGAGGGCCATGCTATTGTTTTGGGAGTCTGATGCAGGATAAGCATTTGTGCTCCCTGCTTATAGAAATCTACTTGCTTCCAGTCAGTTCACTGTATATACCTATAGACAAAGGGTTGGATCCAGCACAAAATTTTTGCCTGTACTAGAACTCTCGTGCTTATGCTAAATCAGATATATTGTATCCCCAATTGCATTTCTGCTTGCACAAGATATTGGTGCAACCAATCCTGGGGTTTCAGGAAGTGAATCTAGTAGCTTCTTTGTTTTCAGAATGGCTCCCCAAGGTACAATATGGGAGAGGAAGCAGTTTGTTGTCATTCTTGAAGCCATCAAATATAGTCCTTGAGTTTTTCTGCTCATGAGCAGCTCTTTGCAGAGCTCTACTGAGCAGTGGGCCAGGATAAGAACCATGGTGTTAGGTCATGGGTATCATAGGAGAACCCCCCAAGTACATTGCAAGCAGAAATAGCTGAAGACTGACTTTGTGGGTAAGCTACTCTGTTGCACAAGTTCTTGTGTATGTATGTTGTATATATGAGCAAACTTGTATGGGCGCAGAAGAATTGCACAAGATCTTGCGCTATATCTTTTGCAAGTGGAAATTTGCTAAGTAGATTTCTTCTTCCATTTGTCCATTCCTGGATCTAATACAAAAGCTCCAGTGCATTCTGATAGCAATAAAACTAAATACTCTTGTGATTGCTCTGGACTTCACCATTCAAAGAAGTGAGAACATATAATAAAACTAAACCACATCCTCTAATGTCATATGTGCCATCACTTTCTAATAATTCCCTTTCACAGTTTATAGAGGCCAAACAGGAGAGCCCACTGTTAAAGGAATGAATGGACATACAGCAGCCATTAATAAAGGA
>NW_015222526.1:0-988 GCF_001447785.1 Gekko japonicus | reverse complement strand
CAATATTTTAAAAATGGATTAATAAATCTTAGTGAATTATTACAATGTTATAACATCACTAATAAGACTATTTCCCTGTGCGACTGAACAACAACATGATATTTTCATAATTCGAGGCAAGTTTTTGAGGGTCCGTTACATGTCGTTTGCAATGTTTTATTGCATTTTAAAATCTATTGGATGTTACCTCGGGAGCATTCTGCTGATGAGACGGGAATATAAAGCTTTTATGTTTCAAAACTAAAGGGCTAATTCAGATGGCCATTGTTGAGACTGCAAAATTGCCCAGCGTTGTGTAATAGATAATTTGGCTTCAATAGCAGGTTTAAAAAAAAAAAAAAAGTATAGAGGACCTTGGTATGGCTCTTCTTTTCTGAAACTGTGCACAAAGGGATTTCAGAGATTGCCCATACATCAGTCATTTCGTTCCGAGCAGCAATTTACGTAGCTCCATTAAACACGGCAGTGACATTTTAAGCTTCGAGAAAGATACAACGTGGGCTAAAGACTGTACATTACCCCATCGAACGCACAGAAGAAAACTGACGCAAGGCCCCATTGATGTTAATCATCTTTCTTGCATATGGGTTGGTTTTTTTAGTGCCTTGCATTTTGCAACGTGCAACGGATCCCAAAGCCCCCCTCCCTGAGCATACAGCTTGCTTCTTTTTAGACTGCTCCCCAAAGAAACTTCATACTTATTTTCGGTTCATAGCCACTCTGTATAATGCAATGAATTACAAATGCGGTGTGTTAGTTCCAGAATTTAAAATGAAAGCTAAAAAAACCCCAAAACAAACTTAGCATACTATAGTGCAGGGGTCTCCAACATCACGCCCGTGGGCAGCACAACACCAGCCAAAAGCTTTCCCAGCACCCAAGAGTTTTTGAAAAGGTGTGTGGCCAGCTCAAGCTCTTGCTCAACAGGGCTTTTGATTGGCCATGGAAGATTTGTGCAAATTGAAATAACACAATGGCAGTTACCACA
>NW_015222525.1:0-988 GCF_001447785.1 Gekko japonicus | reverse complement strand
TGTGGTTGTGCTTCCCAAAGGATGAATACCGCTACTCGTTTTGGATGACTCCAAAATCTTGCTTTGGCTGGTAGGGCTTCTAGCATGAGGAATCAATGGCTCAGTTAGAGTGCTTTGCATGGAAATTATGAACATAGTTTCATGGTAGATAGATTAACACAGGTAAGGGCCTCTGGAATTTGAAGGGTGCAGGGGAATGAGGCAGAGGGATGGAAGAGCCTTTCTGTACCATCAGCCTTGCAGTTGCCGCTGTTGCAGCTGCAGATCTGCTTAAGCTAGCACAACCTGGCCTTGACTAGTGCTGCTGTGATTCTGTGCAGGTAAATTATGAAAGGGATAATGTACCCTGAGTGGGTGGGGAGGTGTTCACCTGGGGATCCTGCATGCAGTAGAGCACAGCTCCAGTTGCCTCTGTCAAATTCATTGCTGTTTTCTTTTCCATGCAGGAAGAAAGCCTGATGCTGTGAATTTCTGGCTAGGAGAGTCTGCTGCAGTGACATCTTGTATGTACTCTACAGTGAATGTGCTTTCAGCTGCAATTTTTGGCTTTGGGGGCAAGGATGGAGAGGGATACACTTTTAGAAACATTGTTCAGAGAAAGTCTTTAATATACTTCATGATACTTAAGCAGGTCCTCAATTTTTCCCCAACTGTAGTGCATAAAGACCATTATGAAAACTTGTACTGCGTGATTTCGGGAGAGAAACATTTTCTGCTGCACCCACCAAGTGACCGCCCCTTCATCCCACATGGTATGTATTCTGAGAAGTAGAGGGTGCTGTTGTGAAATGGGCTGATGGGAGGTGACTAGAATAATAGAAGTATTTCTGCAAAATTTCTCTGTAGATCATGAATAGAGATCATGTTTCCTCCATGGACCAAAGTGGGAATGGCCATCATGTGGCATAGGTACCACAAATGACATTGGCAGCTGGGGTTTGTGTCACGGGGAGGAGAGAGGTGGGCCTTGCTATGGCCTAGTGTCAGG
>NW_015222524.1:0-988 GCF_001447785.1 Gekko japonicus | reverse complement strand
AAAAAAACTGGTCAGTCCCTGCAGCTTTTCACCTTGCAGCTGAAAGGATATGTGTATCAATTTCTTTTGTCTTGGGGAAGTGAGGGGAGACGAGAACAGCAACTCAATGGACAGTATTCACTCCACTGCTTTTCTAGTCAAGGTTACTCCTCATTTAAATGACAAAATGCAAACCTTAGGACAATGTTATGTGCAATCACATTTAATCCTTATTTCATTCATGAACTTCTTAAACTGACATCCACTCTCAGTCCACCAACTCTACAACACTGCAGTCTGTGTGCTCTGCCTCTCCTGGAGGAACAGAAAGCAGGTAGGACTCCCTGCAGTGGCATAGGGAGGTACCATTCTGCTACGCCGTGCAAGAGTTAATTATCCTCCTTTCAGCAAGGCATCAGACTATTTAAGCAATTTAAGCCAATTTATGATTTACTGTTTATTTAAGCAATTAATCTTTACATTATTACCCAATTTATAAAGCACAGCCACATCATCAAATAAAAGCAATTACAGTAGAATATAGCTGATATATAAAATAAAATATATGAAATAATTCAGCAGACTCCTCTTATTGTATTACATTTCACTAGGGTTATCATTATCATTTAACAACACTGCCTTCCAAAAACAAAGAACCTAGCTTCAACAAGTAAACTGACAAATGTAGCAATTCTATAGGTCATAGACTAATCAGATCAAGTATGTCAGTTTGTCAGAGGGTAGTGATTTATTTGGCAAAAAAGCCCTCTCAGTCTTATCTCCTTAAATAAAAAAACACACCACGATACAGAATAACAACTAGACTGAAACCCCAAGGACACAGTCCTATTTCAGGCTACACCTGCCTATACTACTCCACTACAGTATCGTCATAGCTACTGTTTGAAATAGACTGGCTGTAGCAACTCCTTTCAGCTAAGTAGCTTAAATATTCTTAAAGTTATTCTGGTCACAGCAAAAAAATCTGGAGGCAAAAATTTCTGCCCCA
>NW_015222523.1:0-989 GCF_001447785.1 Gekko japonicus | reverse complement strand
TGTGTGTGTGAGTGCGTGCGCACACGTACGCAAACACGTGTAATTTATACTGATTCCTCCCTCCTACGGGAGATGTTGGATTGCCCCTCCAAGCTATTTTTGGATTTCTGTGTCCCCCCAGGACATTTTAAGCATTTTAAGCATTTTAAGCTCCTGTGAGAGGGAAGAATTGGTGAAAATGCTCTCCCCCCTGAAGTCCATGGAAATTGTAGGTGGGAACCTGGCCACTGACTTACTTGATATCCCAGGAAACTCTAGGTTATTTTTCATGAAGCTGTGATGTGCTGTTCAGGAACCAAACCAGAGAGGCAAAATTCTCCCTTGTTTCTGGAGACAAAGTACATAGAAATAGTCTTGCTGCCACTTGAGGTCAACATGACCTACCAAAGTATTGGCAGTGCTACTGGGGCTTAATTTTTGCTAGCCAGTGGCAGTGGGGCTGGGGTGGAGGCTGGATGAAAGGTGAGCTCCAAGAGGTACATTGCTGCTCACATCTGCCCAACCCATTGCCCTGCTTAGGGTGCTGAAATACCTTGAGTTGGTCCTGTTCTTGGGAGACAGGATGAAGATTTAAAACCTGGTTTTGAAGGGGAGGTTCCTCCTGCAGAGAGCCAGTGTTGTGTAGCAGTTAAAGCATCTGAGTTGGATCTATGAGATGCAGATCTGAATCCCACCTCTGCTATGGCAAGCCTGCTGGGTGACCTTGGGCCAGTCACATGTTCTCAGCCTAAGCTGATTCACAGTTTTGTAATGAAAATGAGATGGAACAATGTAACCGTTTGGATCCCCAGTTGGGGTGAAAGGTGGAGTATAAAGAAGTAAAATAATAAAAATAAATTAATAAATAGATATGCAGGCTGGCAAAGTTTTCCATTTGGTACAGGTGCAGTGTCAAAGAGGCATCAGCTGTTAAGGGCCCTTGACACCATGCGACGGCCTGTGAAATTATATTTATTTCTAGTTGTGATACCCTGAATTAAACTTTGGCC
>NW_015222522.1:0-988 GCF_001447785.1 Gekko japonicus | reverse complement strand
GGGGTTAAGGCAGGGAACTCTCAAGTTAGGACTGTGATGAGTGCTGTTTACAGTGCAATCCCATGCCGAATTATTCTAGTCTTCAGTCTGTTGTGTTTAGTGGGAGGTTTATGCTGTCAGAAGCCAAATTCCTGGTTCAAGGAGGCCAGCACTTCCTTGGATTGGTCTCCAATACCTTGGAGAGTTCACACAAGCATTTTTAAAAAAATCTTTTCCTAATTGTAAATAATGGCTTTAGCCTTGACAGAACAGCTGGAGAAAAGGAAAGAATTAGTCAGGAAGGATACTGTGGTGACAAGGGGAGGAGGGAAAAGATGGGCCTGGTTGGGAAACGGACATGGGGAGAAACAGTCTAGGTTGGAGGATGCTGTATCCAGAGAGGGTGCATACTGAATAGGGTGGGATGGTGACTGGTTGGAAAGAAAGTAAAAAAAAGCAATGGGAGGGACGTGGGGCCAGCATCCGGGTGTAGGCGTGTGTGTGTGATAAGAATAAAAGGATCTGTTCTATGGGAGACAACAAAAAAAGAGCATATAATTTGAAAAACAAGGGTTTTATCTGGACTGGAGTGAGAGAAGAGGCCAGGGAACCCTGGGCTGAGGAGCTGAGATTTCAGGAGAGTGGGAGGGGCAGGGCAGAGGTCGAGAGAAAAGCCATACAGCCTTTTTAGGTTTAAAAGCCCATATTTTCTGAAGCAACACAAATAATTGATATAAACTTTATCCGTTGTTCTCTCTGTGTTTTATGTGTCTGTTGCTGTTGCTTATTAGATTATAAGATGTTCCTTTGACTTTACTTTCCATTTCATAATTGGATTAGTAAATGTACTTTAGGTATAGGATGGACTGTGCTTTGTGTGATAAGTTATATTAGCATCCATTGATCACTTGACACCTGAACAAGTCGCCATTAGTAATAGTGCACTGTTCTGTTGCACTTTCTTTGTGCTGTCAGATCGTAGCCAACTTATGGTGAATCCATAGGGTTT
>NW_015222521.1:0-988 GCF_001447785.1 Gekko japonicus | reverse complement strand
TTCTGTTGTCTGTTGCTTTGTTTGGACTTAGTTCTTATATAAACTGGGGCAGCACCCATTCTCTCATCTCTTGTTCATATTTCCTTTCCAGAGGAGACAATGTTTCATCTGTCAAATGGGAGCTTCAGGAGCAATTGAGGTCATTGGAATGACAATGATGGTATTGGGTTGTTGTTGTTTTTTTAATGCAGAAAAGGAGTTCCTTTCATACCCCCCCCCCCGCCATACATGAAATAGCGATCTGCCTATAGAATTATTTCAGGGTACAGTCAGTCTGTTCTGATTGGCCGCTGAATTTTTAGGAGCCACAGTGGATTTAGTGTCCTAAATATTAATTTTTGTTTCCCTGTTACTTAGAAGCTCCCATTTTAACATTCACTTCAGACTCACATGTAGACTGAACTGAGTTTGATGCATGTCTGGGAAATTTGCCTTTTGCTCATACAGGGGATGATTTAAGTGTACAGCTGTCACAAACTGTATTCAGGGCCTAGTTCATGAATTAACTGTCTGTTGATGAATCCCTACAATAAGAGCCAGTTAGACATATAAAAGCAAACAGGCCTTGGAATAGGAGACCAGAGCCACAAAGATGAGAGGATCCAAGAACTGCAGGATGTTTCAGTGAAAAGGGCTTTTTGAGGAAGGGATTGGTGTTGAGGTAGTAGTGGTTTTATTATTTTTTACTGTTTATGATATCCACACCAGAATCAAATTCTGTTATGACAATTGGCCTGTTCAACACTAATGGCCAAAGATTAATTAAGTATAGGAAGCCTTACTCTGCATAACTCCTTGCTTTTTAAATTGCCATAACCAAACACAAAGGTAGTTTGAGAGAAATGCAGTGAATGCAAAATGCCTTTCTTTCCTGCATCTGCTTCATCTTTGTATACACATGAAAGCACAACACGTACTATGTGTGTTCCTTGCACTATATAGGTTACTAATGTAGGTTACACTGAGTTGTGTAATTGAATTTCTCCCA
>NW_015222520.1:0-988 GCF_001447785.1 Gekko japonicus | reverse complement strand
AAAAATAATACTCAAGATTCTGCTACTGGAAGCAAAACTGAAAATCTGGGGACTGGATTCAGTTAGTAAATATTTTACAACGTAACTTGGTTTCAGAGTCTGGGAAAGTTACTGTGGCAGGGGGTAAGCTTTAGAAGTCTACATTCAATTTGTTGTGTGTGGTGGGAAGGGGTCAGGGACCAGAGAAGTCCCCTGGAAAATGCTTGTATGGTAAGGGTCCATGACAGGACCTGGTGGCCATGAAGAAGCCATGTCCCTTGATCACTAGATTCCACCATCCACACTCTACCTACATAACTAAGGTAGCTAATGCAGATTGGTCTTTGCAACCATGAGTATACTGTATCCTGCAACAGTAGTCAAATTTTATGCGGTCTCCAAACATGTTATTAAGGTAAGGAATTTACTCTAGTCCCCTTCCCAGACACCAAGGGCAAAATCTGCTGTTTGAGGGACCAAGGCAAATCGCCCCCTTTCCCCAAACATGTCAAGGAACTTACTAGGGTGCAACAGAAGCAAAGGCATTTTATTTCAAAGGGGAATGCAACAATTTTCAGGATTCTACACAAATTAGCAAAATCCAGATTAGAGATTCTAATGCAAGTGAATACAGGTTCCTAAAACTTTTCCTACTGGCCGTCATGCTGCTCCCCGGGCACTGTCTTAATCCCCTCCCCTCTCCCTGCCCCCCCCTCCACAATCTCCCTTTCCCTGCCAGACCTGTGCAATCCCTGAGATGACAGCTTTGTTCACATGGCTCAACCATGACCCTTCCGCACGCAAGATTCCAGCTGACCACACCACACACCAGTGATGAGCCCAGAAGTGCCCTGAAAAGGAAAGGGAAAAGGAGAATATAAAAGGGGAAGCAAACCAAACCTCACTTGAGGCATGGGGCATCCAGGTGGATTGGGGTAGCTGGGAGACCAGGGAACCGTGTGACACTATAGGACACGAAAGAAATGGTATTATGTATCCTAACCCCAGT
>NW_015222519.1:0-988 GCF_001447785.1 Gekko japonicus | reverse complement strand
TCCTGCAGGAAATGACCCCTGCCCATAGGTCCTTAAATATATCTCTTTTGTATCTGTTTCCTAAAACAGGGGACACAGTCACAGATGGGAGGATGTCACTAAACCAGTGGAGTTAATAGGCTGAGAGGTGTGGCTACAAAACTCTACCTGCCTTATACAGAGTCAGGCCATTGGTCTATCAGGGTCGGTATTGTCTACTCTGATTGGCAGCAGCTCCCCAGGTTGCCTTGCTTTTTGCCACCCACGGCCTGATCCTTATAACTGAAGATGTCAGGGACCAAACCTGGGACCTTCTGCACCCAAAACAGAAGCTCTGCCACTGAGCCACAGAATCTGTTGATGCTCACACCACAGGTTTTCGAACTGTCTGACCAAAGAACCCTGCAAGGACTTTGGTCGTTCTTTTTGCGGTGGAGGTGGCGCCCGGTTTCGTAATTGTGGCATTCTCGATCTGACAACCACAGTTTCACCAAGTGCAAACCAAGAGCTAGCAAATATGCAAACCAGGGCCTCCCTCGGGACCTGGAACCACCCTACTTTCTTCGCTCGCCCAAGGGTAAGATGCCAATCTGTGTGGCGTTTTTTCTTCTGCAAGAACGCTGGCCTACTTGAGTGGAGTCAACAGTCTGGAGGCCTGGGGCAAATTAGAAGTGGAGCCCGGTCACAATCTGGATTATATCCAAGACAGAGCCAAGAAAGTGAAAGGAGACGTTTGGCAGATTTTGGAGCTTACAGACTGTTCAGACTCCAGCGGGACTGGTTTTGCAGCATGGCCTTCTTGGGGGTGGCCCCATGTTGCTAGCATCTCAGTGCTCCTGCAAAGCAGAAAGCTACATTTAACGCCAGCAATTATTCCAGACAGATATATTACATAATTGCAAATGATATATTTTAGAGTGATAGCACAGGTTAGCCCTATCTCGTCAGGTTTCCAAAGCTAAGCAGGGTCTAACCCAGAACTGAGCCCGCTTGCGGGATGGGCGGGGTA
>NW_015222518.1:0-988 GCF_001447785.1 Gekko japonicus | reverse complement strand
CAGCTGCTGCAGCGCCTTCAGCCAGCGGATTCCCAGTCTGGCCCGCCTCTCCACCTTCCGCAGGGCCTTCTGAGAAGGTCTGGCCTCCCAGACCAGAGGGGGGGCTGGGTGCTGAAGGAGACGCGGGCTCCCCACTCCCAGCTGCTGCAGCGCCTTCAGCCTCCTGACCTTCGAGGCAGCCTTCGCTCCCTTCTTCCGATGGGGCCGAGGGTACCGGACTGGGTGGGTGGTCTTGACTTGGGTGAGGGGCCTTCTCTTCCTGTTGATCAGCGGAAGACGTTTCATCCCCTGGATCAAGTTGGGCCTTATCTGTCCCTTCCGCAGAGTTTTTCGTCACTGGGCTGAAAAAGGCAAAGCAGACCAGCTGACCCCATCATGCAATATCCCAGAGTCTGACTCAAAACCATTCAGGAAACTTCTGTGCTGCATATTTCTGACTTTCCTGACGACCCGTAAGCTCCGCCGCTGTAAACAGCGAGGACTCAGGACTTGAGTTTCAAACACCCATGTAGGGCTGTTGGTTTTGTGCATCCCTGCTGCCACCGCTGTGGAAACACACAGTCTCTCAGGGCAGAAGACACCCCAAATGGCTCCCTCCCTCCCTGTGAGACAGACAGCTCCATTGGGGGTCCTACCACACTTCCGTAGATGTGTAGCTCTTTACATCCCAGAGCAAGGAACGTGTCCAATTGTGACTGGATACAGCCTGAAGGCACTCACCGAACCAGAGGGCTGGCTCAGGGTCGGCATGGAAAGGCGTGCATGTGCCATAGGTATGACAGACAGGTAGCCGCCGCCCCGGCAGCTGCCTGGGGGGATCAACGGCTGGCCCAAAGAGAGCCTGGCCCGCTCTGCCAGAACACGGTTTGTGCTTATGGGCGTTCAGGCCTAATCCAGCATACAGGACTGTTGATCAGCCCTGTTAACAGCCACAGCCCTGGAGATTTCAACCCCTCTGTGCTATAAAAAAAACCCCACAACCCCGTGG
>NW_015222517.1:0-988 GCF_001447785.1 Gekko japonicus | reverse complement strand
TAATTACAAATGTCTCCTTAACAGAGAACTTCCTCACACTCTTGAGTGTCACAAAAACAACTGCTTTACATAGTTGCAGTGGAAAGTTAAGAAGATAAAAAAGACACTGAAATACTCTAAAAATACAGTTTTGTTGGCTTAGATCATAATTTATAATGATAGTATATCTTCTCATTAATGAGCACAGTTTTTAAAGGGATGATGCACTGTAATATTTGATGCCTGCCACCTCCATACCTTAAACCAACAACCTAACGAACAGCTGATGCTTTTCAAAAGCAGGCATTATTCAGCTGAATTCATTCTTTGTCTATTGTTGGCGACTCTCTCTTTGACTGACATGTGACATTCTTGTCTTCATGGATGGGAAAGCAAAGCTCTTGATGGTTATCGACATAAGAAAATGTCATGTCTGAATATGTTTCAGTAGGACCTTTCTCTCTTCGTTCCAGCCTCTTTCTTGTCCCCCCTCCCCACACACAGTTTGTTATATTTAATGCCATGAAAGCCCTCAGAAAAGGACTCATCATCTAAACCCTTAATTATTCTCAAGGGTTTTCAAGTGGTACTTAATTGCCAGACAACATTGAAAATCACATTTGCTTTAAGTCTCTTGCAAGGCACAGCAGACCACATCTGCCTTTCTGCCTTTATTTATACTAGTGTGGCTGAAAGTAAAAGTTGCCTTGGTGGCTCAAAAGTGTCACAGATAATGCTACATATCCTTATTCAAATTGGTAAAGGTGACACTGCTAAGTAGTACATCCAATGAGGAAAACAGCCATTTTCCATGTGGTGGCAGCTTAAACATATCCCACATGTGGAGAGCTGGCCACCTATGAGCACAGATCATGTAGCAACTGCTGGGTCTTATCATAATAAGATCTCACTATATATGCATATATGGTCACCTACAGAAACTGTGTACAGTTAACAAGAAAACATGTTTCTCTTTTTTTCCTGCTTGACTTTTGGTTACATTCTGTAT
>NW_015222516.1:0-988 GCF_001447785.1 Gekko japonicus | reverse complement strand
TTGGAGTCATCCGTTGGTGAGTGTGCAGGGTGAAGCAAGCCAGTGACATTTCTTGTCATATGCTGTGATAGTGGTTGACTCCCTCAGATTTTGGGATGGTGTTCTTTATAAACCTGTTGCCTTCCCAATACTGACACCCACTCAGAGATCATTGTGCGTGACAGTCTCCCCGCTAAAGAAATTGAGGCTGCTGCTGCCAGCTTTGACAACCGTCCACCCCCCCCCCCCAAAGAGACAATAAATGCTGTCAGAGCGGGAAGCACCAATTATCTGTTTGGTGTGTTTGCAGCCCAATACTGTGAAGGAAATTGTGTGGATTCGAGGTTTTTCTCTCCTCTTCCATCTCCTTCTCTGAGGCTTAGTCTGCAAAGGCCTAGTTTGGTTTTTAGCACACACCTCTGGATGAATTGGACCCAGTATGGAATGGTGCCGTGGTTCTTTAACCTTTAATCCACTCCCATCCCCAGATACTCAACATGATCATCAAATGTCAAAGGTACCCGAAGCCACAAGCGCTCCAAGGCAGGGCAAGTCTATTTACAGAAGTATTTTTTTATGATACAAGCATACAATAAATGCACAGATGTCAGGCAGTGACAACCTTTTGCCCAACAGGCATCAGCTGTCTGCTCAGTCTTAGGTTTGATTCCTGATTGTTACATGCCACAGTTTTAAAGACTTGAGGAGAAACCTAGGATTTGGGATTGTTTCCTCTGTGCCGGGTGAGAAGCATAAAACAGCTCTCTGTTGCTTGGTGTCCCAAGTGATTGCAAATGGACGGGGGGTGGCATACAATCCTCAGTACCCCACCTTTGCCACTGAAGTTCTGAGTGCCTCCCAAGTGATTTCTAGATTCCTTCCTGGGGGGTGGGGGTGGGTATGGCCTTAGTTAAGAATAACTGGTATAGAGGCTAGAATGGGCTCCGATGCTCTCCCCGCTTCTTCCATGAAGTTCACTGGTTTATTTATTTTTATTTATTATCAAATT
>NW_015222515.1:0-988 GCF_001447785.1 Gekko japonicus | reverse complement strand
CATCATAAATCACTGAAATAGGATGGCAGCTTTTAAATGTCAAGTTTTGTAATTAGATTATCAGTACTCTCAAAGTATTTTGTGACAGATAGTATGCTAGAAACAATACTTCTGGGAATTTAGAGAAATTTATGCTAACAAGAAAAATAGGCATAACCTCAGAGTATCATGTGAACCATAGGGTTTGGGAGTGGAAGACAAGCAAATTCAGATTCTAATTTATCAATAGATAGCTTTGGACATGATATGTAATGTTCTGGTGGAGTTTTCTGTGCTGGGTTTGTTTTAAATCATATACAGAAGTTTATTAAAATCAGTTCCCAATAATTCTTGTTCATTTACAGTAAGAGACCCAAAACTATATCCATAGATGAGAATATGGAACCAAGCCCAACAGGGGACTTTTATCCTTCCCCAAATTCACCAGCTGCTGGAAGTAGGACATGGCATGAAAGAGATCAAGGTGAGTAAATCCATCTCATATAAAACTGTTTCATATTTTTGTTGCTTCTATTATTTTCTTTTTAAACTTTAGATACATTAATGCTTTTTTACTTTGAAATTCAGCAGTAAAACTAACTCTATTGTTAGGTTAAAATATTTTTGGAGTTTTCCAGCTGGAATGTTCATGTTCATTAGTAGAAATTAATCTCATCACCATTATCATAGTCTTTTGCAGCCATTACTAAAATTCAGTTGCATGAATACATACTGATCCTTTTAATGAAACAGGTTTCATTGGAACATAAATTCATCAAGTTAGAGAACTGTAAGAGTTATTAATCATATGGCTCCCTGGATAGCAAAATATAAACTCCAGTAAATAATAAAGAAATTATTAAAATTGAACTTTTGCAGATATTTCAGAACTGTGCACATCTACTTTGGGAGTAAATCCTATTGAATTCAGTGGGATTTACTTCTGATTAGATGTGTTTAGGATTACACTGTAACAGTTAAGTCCTAAACAGAGTTACACCCTTCTAAG
>NW_015222514.1:0-990 GCF_001447785.1 Gekko japonicus | reverse complement strand
AAGCTTAGTGTTTGCCTATCTATTCTAACACTCTTGTCCCTTCTCCTGGAGGCTGAGATGAAGGGACAGCGCCATTCTCTTCCAACATAAGTGACCTTCTCTGGAGGTCTTCCCCCCCCCTCTCTGGGGATGATATTCCCTTGTTGAATGGAAGCCTGGAGACAGAAGAGTTTTCCTGAGCGGGAAGAGCAACTTTGCTCAGGGAAGGAGGGTTTAGGGAATGAGCAGGAATCCCTTTCCTGAGCAGGGCCGGATCAGGCTTGGAAACCAAGGAGAGGTCCACACTCCCTAGTCACCTGCTTCAGTTTTGCTCCAAAGCCCCCAGAGGAAGTCCGGACAGTGAAGGAAGAGGCCATTACTGTCTGCTTTTCAATTCTGGCCTTCCCCCGTCCCCGGTTCTGCTTCTGAAGGGATCAGCACCTGGTGGCTGGGAGACTTCCTCTTTGTGGAGAGCGGCCTGGGTGTTCGGATCAAGTTTGATGGGCGCGACACAGTCTACATCACTGTAGGGGCAGAGCTGAGAGGCGTCACACGAGGGCTGTGCGGGCTCTACAACGACGACCCTGCAGGTAGCCACCCGGGAGCCCCACCCAACCTTTTCTTCGTCGGCGGGGGTGGGTGGGATCGTTGCTCTCTTGAGGGGGATGCCCTGCATGGATGCCCTCATAGCGCACTGATCCACACATCATAAACAACCCCCTTCTCCCACCCTGGGCTGGGGAACGCGAGCTGTTGTACATCCTGTCCAGTCCCTGTCCGGTAAGCAAAAGGGCCAGCAGCAGCCTCAGGTCCATAGCCCTGACTAGCCTGATCTCGTCAGAGCTTGGAAGGTAAGCAGGGTTCGCCAGAGTCAGGGGTCATTTCCTGCAGGAGCGCACAGGAGCGGAGCTTTTAGCCCAACGGACCAGCCTCTCCATGCCAGGAACACCAATCAGCATGCCCCACCAGCTGAGGATACCCCCCACCGGGGGTCATTTCCTGCAGGAGCGC
>NW_015222513.1:0-988 GCF_001447785.1 Gekko japonicus | reverse complement strand
ATATTTTCAGTGCAATGCTGTGCTGAATTGTTCCAGTTTTAAACCCACTGAATTCAATAAAACCCTGGACCAGAGTAACCCTGTTTAGGATTGCACAAAATAAGAATTATCTATTGAAGTAAAAGACAGTGCTCAGTTTTGTGTCTTTGTGCACAGGGGCTTTTCTTTTTAATGAGCTGTCACCTGATTAAAGGATTTGAACCTTTCTTTGATCTGATTAAACACAATCAAAATAATTAAAACAAAAGTCTATTTATGTTGGCAGCTCTTACTAAATGATGTTTTATTTCAGATGCTGTTTTTTGTGAGAATTCTGAACCACGCTCCCTTCAAGATAAGCAGAAACGGGCAAAGCAGACTTTTGAAGAAATGATGAAATATATTCCAGGTGCGGTGTTGATTATGATATGACACAGTTTCTCAAGAAAAGAGAGTGTAAATAAAAGTCTGTTTGACTGAATGGCACCTTTTCATGTAAATGCCCTATGTTGTATAGTTTGAAAAGCATTGCTCTTCAAAAGGAACATAGTTATTGAAAACAGAGATGCATTACTTAGCCTTGGATGTCCTGCACTAACATTCTCCATTCTTAGTGTTGGCTCCTTCATGTTGCCTTGCAGTGCTATTGGCAGCAATGTGAGCATCTTCCTTTCCCAGCTCACTTGCACATCTGGGAATGATTGCCTCTGGGAGTCATGTGAACTTGAAGATATAAGTCCTGTGGACTAGTATGATTTTGATAGATCTGTAATTTAATGCTTAGAAAACAACACTAAAGAGGAACGGAAGTGTGCTTAGAATTTATGTATGAGTTGGGATATTGGTTGCTAAAGGTTTCAGATCCTATCCCCATCATCTCCATTTAAAGGATTAGGTAGTAGGTGACGCCTGCCTGAGACCCTAGAGAACCACTGCCTATTACAGTAGATAGTACTAACCTTGATAATTTGCCATTGCCAGCCTTTGCATAATAACAACCCAGGACTTC
>NW_015222512.1:0-988 GCF_001447785.1 Gekko japonicus | reverse complement strand
TTTTCTGCAGTGAGGTTCAACACTTCCCTTGGTTGCCTTATGAGGGACTGCAGAAATAGACTATGACATTATAATGCATCAGCAACCAAGGGAAATCCAAACTAACTATTAAGCACATTTAGACTGTGCATATCATTTTTGCCAGCAGCAATACCTAATCTAATCTGCAGTTTCTGGTGTGAAACATCTGTGGTTGGAGGTGTATTGCTGCTTTTCACAGGAAAAACCACATAAAATCCATATTAATGAATGGTTTAAGATGTGTTTGCTTTGTTACATGGAAGTCAAGATCCAGAACACTGGATTCCATGTAGGTAACTGCAAACCTACTGTTACCATTGCTGGTAACCAACCAGCCATGCACAGAAGCCAAACTGACTTTTCCCATGTTCATTCCTGCAGCCCTTTTCAGTCCCCTGAAAAATAATTCCTGGGGGTCACACAATTCATGCAGAGGAACAGCCAGTAGACTGGAATGGAGGGACAAAGAGGTGAAATCAACTGCTTTCCTCAACTGAACTATGCTTGCCAAAGAAGAATGATGAGTGATTTCACCCCTTGTCCTTCCTGATTATAATCCCCCATCCCCATCCAATGTGGCTATTTTTCCAGCATGTCCCACAGTCATGGGAATGATCTTTCCGGGGATCAGAAGTGCTGCAAGAACAAAGAGGAATGCAGGAGAATTCTGTGTTCTGCACATGGAGTAGTAGGATACACACATCACTATGTCATACAGAGGTCAGCCACAATAAAATATGGTATATCTCAGAATGCTACAGTGAAGATGAGTGGAATTACATATAATAAGAAAGAATGGAAACGATCTATAAATTAGACACAGGATGTACTCTACTGCACACTAACAATAACCAAGGCTATCACTGTGACACATAAACCACTGGTTCATGCAGATTACAGCCTGATCATTCTGATTTCACTGGACCTTATTGGTTTCAATGGACATACATAAGAACATAAGAGACGC
>NW_015222511.1:0-988 GCF_001447785.1 Gekko japonicus | reverse complement strand
AAATACCTGGAGATTTGGAGGGGGGGTGGGCCTCGGGGAGGGGCCTCGGCAAGGCACAGCGCCCTGGAGTCCCCCCTCTCCCAAGCGGCCATTCTCTTCGGGAGAACCGATCTGTGGTCTGGAGATCAGCTGTCACAGCGGGAGGTCTCCGGGCCCCACCTGAAAGGGAAAATCCCTAGGAACAGGGCCTGCTTGCCGACCTGGCAACCTCCAGCCTCTCTAGCCATTCCAGCCCGGCCTCTATGATGCTGGCCGCTGCCCCTCTAGGCAAAGGACGGTGCCATCGAGGGCCACCCGCTCGGTGCCAGCTTGTGCCTTCCATGAACCTTCTGGAGGCAGCCTGTCTTCCTCCACCCTCGCTAGCCTCCCCCGCCCCCCTTCTGCCCGCAGAGTTTCCTAAGGGAAGGCAGGCCTTGGTGCCCTTCCCCCTGCTGCGTGGGCGTCCTGGGCATCTCCAGCAGCAGCAGCAGCAGGGTTCCCGGAGGGCTGGCGGACGGCTGCAGCTGCTCCCTGGGGGGGGGGCACAGTCTGGAAGGGAGGAGGCTCCGTCCCCGGTCGGGTCGGGTTGCCCTCTCCCCTCCCAGAGGGCCTTCCTGCAAGAGGCAGAGCCTGCATTAGGCATTGGGATTCTGCAAGCAGCTGGCAGCCACGCACGGCGCTCCATCCTTTAGCGCACGGCTCTGGGCTTTCCCAGTGCACATGGCTCCCACGCGGCAGTCCTTGGAGAACAAGATGTGTGTGTGTGGGGGGCTCCTCCTCCTCCCGTTCTCCTGCCTAACCAGAGCTTTTGGCACAGATTCCTGGTGCCTGCGTGGGCCCACATGCTCACATGCCCTTGGGGGTTGGGAGGTGCACGCAAGGGAGTGTGCTGGGCTTGTGCCTTTGGGGACTGATCCAGGGGAGTGTTTGTTGGCAGGGCATGTTGGTGGGGCAGGTATATCCATCAGGAGGTATCTTTCCTATCAGATTCTGGGAGGAGGAGGAGAAG
>NW_015222510.1:0-988 GCF_001447785.1 Gekko japonicus | reverse complement strand
CTCTTCCCAGCAGCCCTTTCATGGCAGCAAAAAAGAGGGCAGGTCTAGCTCCAATTCTGCCACAGGCTCCACTATCAATAAATAATCTTCCCCTTCCTGCCTGCCCAGGGCTCTGCTTTGCCCATACCCCCATCTGGGTTGATTCCCTCCGCCTTTTGCTTGATAGGTGTCCTAACTAGTGTGCTGCCATTTTCCTCTCTGAAGGATCCTCGTAGGGCTTCCATATTCCCTTTACTGGCCCTTGTATGCCCTTTGTATCTGGTAACTTAAAATTAGCCTGGGACATGCCGAATATTGTCACTGTCAAAGTTGCTAAAGAATGTGCTGCCAGTCATGTAGCTGGCCCCTTGTCTTCACCTTCCCTGCCAAACTTGAGAGTGTCCCCACTGGGGGTGGTTCCCCCCCCCAGGTGAATATAGGTTAATTAAGCCCTTTTCATCAGTGGTGTGGGCGGGAGGTTCTTGGCTGGTATCAGAGGCTATAGTTTTACAGTACCTTGCTCCTCCGCAGTTTTGGAACCTGCTGCCCAGGACCATGGCTTATCACTTGGCTGCTATCTCTTTCTTCAGCTGGGCCTATGGTCACCCTGATCCCTGGCACTCTTTTGTTGCTTGTAAGGCTCTTGAGGATCACACCTAGGGCCCCAGATAGCTGTACACCTTTAACCTTTCCTGTTTTTGCAGCCCTCCAGCAGCAGCTCCCTACTGTTTGCTGGTCTAGTTTTGAGGCAACCCTATTTCGGGCTGCTTTTTCACTCATTTTTTTCAGGGTTCTAAGATGCAGCAAGCTCATCTCATCCTCCAAAAATGATGTTTCAGGTCAGGCCCTTAGGATTTGTGATGTTTTTATTCAAGGCTGTACCATATCACTATTCATTAGAAAATCCAAAATGGGTCAGATGGGAGGGGGTGCATATTTGTGCCTGTTTTGGTCAGCCTTGCCCAGGTTAATCCACTAGGCAATATTTAGACATTTGGCCCTCTGGCCC
>NW_015222509.1:0-1150 GCF_001447785.1 Gekko japonicus | reverse complement strand
AGCGAGGCAGCTCTAGTGCGAAATCAGGCGCTGTTTCGGATGGCCCAGGATCCATCACAAGCCAAACTGTGCCTGTGCCAAAACTTTAAAGAAGGGTTTAAAGAGAGTTCTGCTTATCGTTAATATATGCCAAAGGATCCTCCTGGAGCTGGGAAATTTGGAAGGAGTTAAACAGCCCTCCTCGCCTTGTATGTTTGGAGCTCTTTAGCTTGGAGAAACGACGACTGAGGGGTGACATGATTGAGGTTTATAAGATTATGCATGAGAAAGAGCAGGTAGAGAAAGAGGTACTTTTCTCCCTTTCTCACAATACAAGAACTGGTGGGCACTCCATGAAATTGCTGAGCGGTCGGGTTAGAACGGATAAAAGGAAGTCCTTCTTCACCCAAAGGGTGATTAACACTTGGAATTCACTGCCACAGGAAGTGGTGGCGGCTACAAGCATGGATGGCTTCAAAAGGGAATTAGATAAGCATATGGAGCAGAGGTCCATCAGTGGCTATTAGCCACAAGGTATAGCTAGGGGCTCTGGGGCAAGTGATGCTCTGTCATCTTGGTGCTTGGGGGGGGGGTCAACAGTGGGAGGGCTTCTAATGTCCTGGCCCCACTGGTGGACCTCCTGAGGGCACCTGGTATTTCTGGCCACTGTGTGACACAGAGTGTTGGACTGGATGGGCCTTTGGCCTGATCCAACATTGGTGTCTCTTATGTTCTTATGAGCGTGTGCAGTGCAGCCAGGGCCGCCGGCCTCCACCTCGCAACTGGACAGCCAGTGTGGCGTAGTGCTTCAGAGTGGTGGATTCCAGTCTGGTTTGTTTCCCTGCTCCTCCTCCGCCTGAAGCCCGCTGGATGACCTCGGGCCAGTCACATCACAGTTCTCTCTCAGGACTCTCTCAGCCCCACCTGCCTCACGTGGTGCCTGTTGTGGGGAGAGGAAGGGAAGGCGATTGTCAACTGCCCCGTGACTTCTTAGAGTCGAGAGAAGCAGGGCATAAAAGTGTCCTGGGGCTGCTGCTGCTTCCCACTATTACAATTGCTTTCCAGACAGCCAAGACTATTTTTCTGGAAGAAAATGAAGAGTTGCCACCACGTGATGTCATTGCGCCGGGCATGTCAGACGTAACGGGGCTCTTTGGGGGCAGGGCTCCCC
>NW_015222508.1:0-988 GCF_001447785.1 Gekko japonicus | reverse complement strand
GATGCTACAGTTAGAGAGCATGTCAAGGTTTCTTTTTTTAGCAAGCCTGCAATCTTCATTGTTCAAGACAATGTGTATCAAGGCAGTTCATGCAAGGCATGATAGCTCTTTTGTTTACTTGCTTAATACTGGGCATGCTGAGAACTTCAACATAAACATAATCATTAGGTGAATTTACCTTGCTTGAACTCCTCTGATTACAGAGGTGAGATCATGGTTGGATCAACTCCCATCCTTACCGTTAAGCAGGATCGGAGCCAAAACAGTGAGTGTTAAAACTTTGAGACTTAATGAAGCAGGAGAGCATTTGTTTGGCTATCTGGCCTTCTGTGTTCTTGCTGGTTTGTCCTCAGTTGGGTCTGCTACCTAGCATGGCTAAAGCATAAGTATTGTATATATGTAGTAAACAAATTACAGCAAGATTCACAGGTAGCCCTGACTATTCCAAGCAAACATTCTTTGCATGTGCAGAGAAGAGTAGAATTGTATCAACTAGCTCCATCCTGGATCACATATACAAATGAATGGCCACAGGGAGCCCTACACACAAACAAGTCTATGCAAGTAGACTTTAATTATGTTATTAAGTTCCTGCTTTTTGAAGCATTCCAAGTTGCATAAACTAGAGAGCACACAGGCCTCTCTGCTGATTCTATTTTTTAAAAAAATTGTTTGTGGATGTTGGCACTTTGGACTGGGTGTGTGTGATCCCATATATACGTGTAGAGTTGTACACTCATTGAACAACTGAACATGACTTCTGTTTCCACAGTCTTTCAGACCAAGTAAACACATTTGAAAAAATATTTACAATCACCTCTTATTAGCATATTTCCAGTAGAGAAAGGGATTGCTATGTGCTAGTAGAGAACCTGCTTTGCATGAAAAAGGTCTCGATTCCTGGTGTCTCATATTAAAATAATCAGATAGTAGGTGACATAAACAATCTGAGAACCAATGGTCTGACTCAGTAGAAGGCAGTTTCGTG
>NW_015222507.1:0-989 GCF_001447785.1 Gekko japonicus | reverse complement strand
AGGCTGACTGGCCAGCTGAAATATCATGGTCCATGGCATCTCCCCCCCTTTTTTGACCCCATTGAGATATGCAATAGGGAGTAAGTATTGTAGTCATTATGTATCCTGTGAGATGTGCATTTTTGCCTAAACTGTTTTAACTGTTGACTTTTACTGCACTTGTGCCTTAATTGTTTTAACTTCTTGTATTTTTATCGCACTTTTGTGCCTGTGTAAGCCGCCCTGAGCCCGCGTGTGGGGAGGGCGGGGTATAAATGAAAATAAATAAATAAATAAATAAATTTGGCAAGCCACCAATGAAGAAAAATCTTATACACAATTGCCCCTTTTACCAGTCTTACTTCTCAAGTTCTGTTAGTAAACTCTATCTGAATTGAAATCTGCCTTCAGTCATATGGTTCTAGATTCTTGGTATGTTTTGGAATGCTTTGAAGATTTCCCCAATCAATCAATCAATCAATCAAACAAACAAAAGCTTGATTGAGGGTCACAATGAGAAAATCACAGGGGAAATTTTGAGCATATCAATTTAGCCTGATATATAGAACAACAGAAATCTCAAAAACAGTAACAAGAATTAGTGATTTATGATGTGGCCATCTGTGATTCCTGGTCTGATTATTTCTTATGGCTAGCAGAGATTAGATATCTAGATAGAACTTCATATGGCAAGGGATGCCCTATTTCAGAAGTATATACGGAGCACTTGGAACAAGACGGAAAATATTTATTTTGTGGAAAGAGATTGTGTGCCTTTAGCAGCTAAGTAGAAAGCAAGTCAACTTAATAAGATGGAGAACCCACCTCTGTGGAAATGTCCCTTTTGCCTCAGCAGCCCCATCAAACAATCATTGCAAGGTGACTGAGTTGCATTGCTTTGGATGGCTTGGAATTTTGATATTATAAACCATGTCTGTACTAAATAAATTCTTTTCCTCCTGCAGCCTAAGTGGTTAAGATGCTGTTAAGTCGGTACTTAACAAAATAGT
>NW_015222506.1:0-988 GCF_001447785.1 Gekko japonicus | reverse complement strand
CGAGAAAGTTGTACGTATTGACACATGGTGACTCCTTACAATTTTGAAATAAAAATGACCCCCAGCTGGACATATTTGCCACAAAAATGAAAAAAAAATTCTGTCCAATCTGAAACAGCACTCAACATTCATTTCCTACATGCATTAAAAAAACAAATACTTCTAAAGCAGCTTCCTATTCTATTCAGCCATCATAAATAGGAAGTTCAAGGTGAAGAGCTGTGTTATTCTTTGCCCCAGATTCAGCCTTGGTAGCCGTTAAATAAGTGATACATCCGTGGATTCTTGAAATTAGCTTCCTTTGTCTGCCGTCTCAAATTGCTCCTGGATATGAACCATCAACACGATTCTTTTGTAAGAGAGAAGACCGGCTAAAGCCAGGCTAGTTTCTGTTTGTTTTTATAGGAAATCAAAATACTTTCAGTCGGTGTGATGATGGGTTTCTTTGGGGTGGACAGCTAAGGTTGATTGTTTTGCTGAAAAAATTGTTATGTACAAAATGTGTCTATCTGGTACTTTCACCTGTGTTCCCCCCCCCCTTTCCTGGAAGTAACTGGGAGATGTCCAAGGGTCATTGGTATTATTTGACAAGTGTTATATTTGGAGAGACAGGCAAAGACACAACCTTAACACTCCTTCTGTGGTGCCACTATGAACCTTTTCGGGGGCAGAAATGTGATAGTGTGTGTGTGTAAAGCTTGATACCTTAAGAACGGGGAAAAAGAAACTCCAGCTGGATCATAACACCCAAATAATAATTCATACTACTGTAAGATCTCTGCATAAATCTCAGACTTATTTTGCCAAAATGGCAACTGTGTGTGGGGGGGAGCATATTCTGGTTGCTATTTGGGGATGTTTTCTCACTGGCTGAAGAGACTTCGTCTCCTCGCTCTGAATCCAGGTACTTCTATTTTATTCATTCGTTCGTTTTACTTTTTCTCTCTCACCCATTCATATCTATACTAGCAGTAAAGCCCATTGTGAA
>NW_015222505.1:0-988 GCF_001447785.1 Gekko japonicus | reverse complement strand
TTTTCCCTTTTTTCTTCTTTGTCCTTACTAAAGTAAAAGGAACCTTTATAGTAAAGGCCAATGTTCCAGTCGCTGATTTAATCATATATCTTAAAATGAGGTCAGTTCTTAATACACCATCTCAAATGAGATGGGGAAACTTCATATTGTTCAGAATGGAAGCCAAATACACACAGATTGATAATTGGGCTCCCGTACAATGAGTGGGGTATATTCAGCAGAGGATTTCCATGAATAGAAGGGGACTGATGATCACTGATTCACCGCTGCTGCTGCATGTCGCCCTTGTGCTGCTCCTGGGAGTCCCCTGTCCCCCAGGAGTAGCATTTGGGGCTCCATAAGAAGTGGGGAGGAGAGGAAGGTTAGCTCTGCTGATGGAAATCCATCAGTCAGCAGAAGTAGTGTTCCATACAATCCTCCAAGCCCATGTCTTTATTGATGGAAGGATAAAGGAACAACTTGTATAAGTAATAGTAAGCGTTCATATCTGTGTACAACTGTGTCTTGTTAAAGAATTGAAATACCTATAACAACTTTGCCATATCTGTCTAGAGACTTTTATCCTCTGTTTATATTTATTCAATATAATTTGGTCACATCTGCAGGGTCTCAGGTCTCCAAACCACATCTGTTGCCAGTGAGAGCATTAAATGAAGTTTTCATTGGAGAGTCCCTCTCATCCAGGTACATTAAGCGTCATCTACACCAAAGCATTATAGTTTATCACAGCTTGTAAACTTCAATGTGAAGTTGGGATATGCTTTTGCTGCCATATTTAATGTAAAAATGTTCAGTCATGAGATCCAAATTATACTTTTCTGCTTCTGAATCTGCGTGGAGTTCTATTATGATGTTATTCCTTTCATGCTTTAAGGATGCATGCTGTTATGGACATGTTTTACATTTTGTTTTTTCTTTGGAACAATGTATCCGTGATTTTTTTTGCTTATGCGTCTGTAAATTACCTCTACCATATTGTATGTCAAGC
>NW_015222504.1:0-988 GCF_001447785.1 Gekko japonicus | reverse complement strand
AAACATAAGCAGTAGTTTTAATTGGTAGAAATGACTGTGCTGGCCTGTTGCAATAGAGGGTGTGTCATGCACAGAGGTAGACCACAGGGCAGAATGTGGCTGAATCAGCAGCTGAATGTATTCACTGTAGCCAAGAGATAGCTTTGCCCCCCGTAAAAGTGTACATTTGGTATATTAGCGCTATGCAGTACTTTTTAACAGCTTACAAACATTTTTAGAAATAGAAAATATGCAAACATTTGTATCCCGAGGCTAGCATTTACTTGCATAATGATCATTTATATTTTATGAGTGCTCCCCCCCATTCACCTGCTTTCGGCTGGAATTCATTAAAAAAGCCATATTGATATCAAAGCAATTGAACTGTCACCAAATTCATAATCTTAACCGGGGGAGAAAAACACCCTCCTCTCATTAGTGTGTGATAATCTTCAATCTGTATACATTCATGGCATTTTCAAGGTGAGAGAGAAGGTAGGTTATAAAAACGAGCCTAATCGAATCATCTAATGATCTGCAAATAATACATATTCATTCCCTTTGCAATTTTTGTCATTTGATTGGTTAGTAATTTGAACCACTCTTGATTTTTATACCAAAGGCTGAAAAAGAAGAAGAGGAAATAAGATAATGAAGTGGGCCTTTGTTTAGGCCTCCCCATGTTATGCATTCTATTTCACATTCTCTGTAATGTCCTATAAAGTGCTCTTTTAAGTGGCAGAGCCCTCTTGGAGCTTATTGACACAACCAGAGATAACAAGGGTTGTTACCTCAGACTTATTATCCTGAGGCCTGACTTAACCATTATGCTAAGTACTATACAGAGAAGTGCCCCAGACCACCTGGGGTCCTTGAGGTGTTCTGATTGTCTAGAATTTTCCCTCCATAAAAAAGTGTGTCCAGATTTCCTTAAAAGTTCTGTGGGGAAGAACCACTTGGTTGCTTAGATTCCTATGTAGAACTTCTGGTTTATGGCGACACGCTGGCA
>NW_015222503.1:0-989 GCF_001447785.1 Gekko japonicus | reverse complement strand
CTTCAGACCAACATGGCCGTCCACCTGGCACAAATGGTTGGACACCTTTGCTTCGGTTGAAATTATTTTTGGCAGAGACACTAAGGCACCTTCTTTTCCCAGATTCCCTTCAGCAAGGACCCATGTAGGATGGTAATCAGATTTTAAGCATCCCTTACATCTTCCTCTGATGAAGAGTGAGACATAGGATGAGGCATAAACGCTCCTTTACACCAATGGAGTGGCAATCACATCCACATTTGGAGTGTTCTAAATCCAATGCACAATGAGAAAGTCTGGAATACAAACTGCCATATTCCAAACCTGTCCTATCACTCATCTTTGGGGGGGGGGGGAAATGCAGTAATCTAAACAGAGCAATTTAATCCCCAAAATCTTGCACATGTACCTTGGTAACTTCATCAGATATACTATAATCCAGCAGTCTCAGCAGGCTCAGGTAAATGCGGAACTTGTTCAGGATGGATGGCAGCACTGCTGTAAGCAGACTGTTCATATGTTCTTCCATGTTGGGGGGAATGAGCTGTGGCTGTAGGTGGACCTGACAGTCCGACTGAAGAAAGAAATTGCATAGCGTCACTTCTCAGTTCACCATTTTCAGTCCCACCTTTTTAATTTTAATGACACACAAAAATGTTAGAAAAACTATCCATTTTGTATCAGCCTTGAAAAAGTAGAGTTCTTCCAGAGTATGGTTTGTCGCTACCCTTGTTTTACTTTTTCAGAATCTCAAATGGCTGTACAAGACTCTGTGTGTGTGTCAGAATAAACTCTGTAGCTTAGTGCCATTCTCACCTTGCAGCTGTGCTCTTCTGTTTTGGTCCTACACTAAACTCCAGACTTTAATGCTTTAATGTTAAGCAATTTCTAAAAATAAAGATTGTCGCTCTCTAATGGGCAGTGTGGAAAAGCAGTAAAAACTAATGCTAACAGCTCAGTGCAGCACACAGCTGGCTGGCCTGTCTTTGGAATGGTACATTTCTCTCTTC
>NW_015222502.1:0-989 GCF_001447785.1 Gekko japonicus | reverse complement strand
AATGAAATTCCATGCATGGAACTCTCAGAGCAGACTTGGTTGACAGGTCTGGGAGAGAAATGTGAGGGACACCAGGGTTTTGTAATGGATGAATCTGCTCTTTTAGCAGACCACTGTGTGAAACAAAACGCTGGCCAAGACAGATCCCACCTAGGTCTGATCTGACAGGGCTTTCTCATCATCCTAAGAAAGGTACCGACCAGTGAGAAGGAGCGAGGGTGAGCCACAGGGAAGTAGGAGTTGGTGTGCTTTCTTCACCTTTTGAAAACAACCCAATACCTCTGTTGCTTTTCTCTCTCTCATTGGAGGTGTTTGTCCTTCACGGACTTTCCTCTGCATCGTTTCAGCACTCTCGCTGACTCCAGCACCTGCGCCCCGTGACTTCTCAGCAGGGTGTGCGCGCGTGCATCTATTTCTGCAAAAGATTTCATTCGCCCCTCTCCTTTCCTTTCTTTGCAGGTTGAACGTGAAATTGAACTGCACAGCCAGCTCAAGCACAGAAACGTTGTGGGCTTCCACCGACATTTTGCTGACCAGGAAAATATCTACATGGTACTGGAATACTGCAGCCGAAAGGTGAGAAGCAAGAAACTGAGGGGTCTTAGCCGAGGGAGTTTTGTTCATGCCCACCAGTGGAACAACTTATATGCGTGGCTGAAATTTCATCCCCGTGCTACTCCTACCTGTGGCCCTTTGAACCTGATCTTCTAAAGGAGGAAGCAGAGAAGAAAGAGGAATAAAGAGGAAGAGCAGAATTAGCTGGACAGAGCATGTATGGAGTCCTTCTGCCAGGGCATTTGGAGCCAGGGTTTAACCTCATAGCAGCCCTGCTGGTTAGGCTGGGCCCACGAAAAGTGGGGCATCTTGTGCGCCACACCGTCATGTACCACAGTGGAAAGCAGGTAATAACAAGAAGGAAGGAGCATAGTTGTACCAAGTCCTTCCCTCAGGGAACTGGCGTTTAGCCTCACAACAGCCTTGTGAGGTAG
>NW_015222501.1:0-989 GCF_001447785.1 Gekko japonicus | reverse complement strand
GAAAAAGTACAGAAGAGGGCAATCAAGAATGATTAAGGGGCTGAAAGAGCATCTTTCCTATCAGGAAAGACTGAAGAATAGTTTATTTTAGGAATAAGTATAGCTGCATAGCAAGGGAGAGATGAGTACCACCCTAACCACATGCTGGAAAGAAGAGAAGAAACAAGTAAAGAACTCTTAAGTAGAAGGAAACAACCTGAGAATTGCATTCTGGGGACAAACCAGGAAGTGACATTTAGTAGAATGAAGAGTAGATTTCCATATATTGCCCACTGTAGGAGCTTCTTCTTTGGGTTTGTCTTGTACACCAGATATTGCATATTCCTACACAACATCTTTTCTGAATCTGTCTTTGTTTCATACACTGGTCATATTCCAGAAGGCAAATATTAAGCAAAATAGTGGAGGGGAAAAACTGGACACAATGTGCCATTCAGGAGAAATTTTGCATAGAATTTTCTGGAACCAGTGGTTTGTGAAGTGCTTCTTTAGATTTGTTCATAGCTTGGGTGTGTGTGAGAATATAGCTTTGCATTCTTTTTCCGTTTAAAGAAAAACTGCTAATTTCATAAGGCAGCTAAATAAGTGAGAAACCATTAATGATCTGTCTGAATTCACTCCTCGTCTGACGTCCAGCCACTGGAAGGAAGTTCCTTTGCATGGATGGCCAAACTAACTGGCTGGGTTCCCAGACAACATACAGCTTTCTTACACAAAATGCTGCCTTAATCTTTCCAGAAGCTAGTGCACTCAAAAATTAGAAGAAACAGATGAAGAAGTGTTGAACTCTTCGGTTTCCATTAAATCTCTGTCTTTGGGTTACTATAAAAACGCCTCATGGTGGATAACAAATGAAATCAGTCTATGAAACAACTCGTCACCAATTGCACCGTCGTGTCGCTTCTCACTGTTCTCTGGAAGTTTTCTCTGATTCTGAAACAGCAAGGCACTTTTTAGTATGTGTGGTAGGGTTGCCAGGTCTGAGTTGG
>NW_015222500.1:0-1003 GCF_001447785.1 Gekko japonicus | reverse complement strand
TCGTTTAGTATTTCCAATACAAATATAAAGAACAAAGGTGATAAAGGGAATCCCTGTCTCATCCCTTTTTGGATTTCAATGTATTTTGTCTGCTCCCCATTAATCGTTACCACCGCCTTTTGTTTAGTATAAATTGCCTGAATCATCTTCACAAAGTTAGCACCAGCCTGTGCCTCTTCCAAAGCTTCCAACATGAAGTTCCAGTTAATGTTGTCCTAATCTTGATGTAGTGGTTAGGAGCGCAGACTCTAATCTGGGAGAACCAGGTTTGATTCCCCACTCCTCCACATGCAGCTGCTGGTGTGACCTTGAGTCAGTCACAAGTTTTCTCAGATCTGTTCTCTCAAGGGCAGTTCTCATGAGAGCTCTCTCAGCCCCACCTTCCTCAAGGGTGTCTGTTATAGGGAAGGAAAGGAAAAGGAGATTATAAACCGCTCTGAGACTCCTTTGGGTAGTGAAGGGCAGGGTATAAATCCAATCTCTTCTCTTCTTCTTCTTCCAAAAGCTGGGTTGGGGAACCAAGACACAACCTGTAAAAAAGCATCTCTTTTAGTGAGAGAGGGGAAGAAACTTTAGCTGTTGCTGCATTTAATATCATTCACATCTCTTTCTCTTTTCCTCAGCACTGATGTCAGAGAGGAGGTTTTGTCACAACATGCTTCACCTTGACCCTCAGAAGTCCCTGAAGGGGGGCTATAAAAGCCTCAGAGGTATGTCAGCCCATTATTTTTCAGTGAGTGGGTCCTGACTCCTTTGCAATCAAGAGATGGGGTGGGGATCAGGTGGTAATAGTTCTCTGCCTCAGTTACAATGAACTAGTTGGCATTAGTAGATGATGGCAGACAAAGTCCTTATTCCACTGCAAATGAACATCCACCCCAAATTGACACTTGTGAGAAATGAACTGGCTATGCCTTGCCTTTTTAAAGCAATTTCATAAATCTATTATTAACAAGTAGGGAACCTGCAAGGACTTATTCTCTGGTTACAGTAACATCTGAAC
>NW_015222499.1:0-1015 GCF_001447785.1 Gekko japonicus | reverse complement strand
CAAATTTATCCAACTCAGCACTTCTAACTGGCTGCAGGCACTTTTACATCTTAAAGGACCCAACGTTGTTATAACATACTGAATTTTAAAAATATTTTTTACAAAATTTAAGACCAGTCATCAGGAAATGCAAATTTACTTTACAACAATAGTATTTTATGTCTTACAAACAGCAACTTAGGTCTAGAGCTGAATTCAAACCATTAGGTACCATGGTGTTTAACTGAACTATCTGTTTCATTTCTTGTTGTAGCAGCTGCCTCTGAGTATTAATTTCCCTTGTTCCCTGTGCAGTCAAAGAAATATTTGCTGTTGTATGTAGTCAAAGAAACAAGGGAAATTGTGGAAACCGCAGGAGGTGCTATGTAAAACTATAACATGGAAAAGAAAAAAGAGGGAAAACGGTCCACAAAATAGGACTGTTTGCATTAATGTATCTATTGGCATACATTCATCCTTAGAAGCAGGAGTGCACAGGAGCGGAGCTCCGGTAGTAAAGTGCCCAGGGGGCGGGCACATGCAACAAGCCCCAACCCCTGCTCCCAGCAGCCCTCAGTCAGAGCAAGAAGCAACCAGGTAAGTTGCAGAGCCCCCCCTGGCCCCCCGGTCCAAAACAGTCCAGTGGCACCTTTAAGACCAAGTTTTATTTAGGTACAAGCTCTCCCTCCTCTGCGAGGACAGATCTGCACGTTCCCCCTCCCCCAATAGCTAGCAATCCAAAACAGTCCAGTGGAACCAGAGCGGTGGGTGTTGCCTTCTGACACACTTCCAGTGATGTCATGGGGTGTGGCATATGCAAATAAGTTATGCTAATGAGTTATGCTATTGAGGTCCTGCACCTCTTCTTCTACAAAATGACCCCTGCTTAGAAGTTTGGTGGAATGTTTGCCAATTGAAACTTCCAACTCCGTGATTCTGCGATTCTAGGGAAACCTTCTTGTCTAGTTTGGCCCTGTGGATGGTAAAGACAAGTGGAGCTTCCACGGTTCCTCTAAGATTTTCCCAAAAGGGTAAC
>NW_015222498.1:0-989 GCF_001447785.1 Gekko japonicus | reverse complement strand
ATATTCATCCAAGGAAAATATTTTAGTGCTATTTCTACCCATTTCCTTTAGACCTTCTGTTCAAAATGTTCTAGCTACTAATCTGAGGACTCTCCTAGTTTTTTTTTAAATCTTTGTTGCATAAATTCATTCTGTCTCTAACCCAACCCTAATACTGCTGACAAATAAATAAAGGCAAAAGGGTAAGGATTGATCTCTGCTCCAGGATAATAGAACAGACTGTTATTTTTAAAAGCTTTCTGACACTTTGGCATGCTGAAATGATTTGGTTTTTTTTTTAATTTAATAATTATGTGTTGTTAAATACATTGACTCTGGTCCAGTTTCCCTGCCCAGCACTTTCCCCAGTTCAAATTCTAAAAACTGGAAGAGAACCCAAAAGACAAATAACTGGACTGAAGAGGGGGAGGTGGCTGAGCTTTATCAGCATCAATCTTTTTAAAAAAATAAATAAATCTGTCCATAGCTTTGTGCAGCAAAAGTAATGTTTCAGTGGTGTGCAGTCTAAGTGTTGAATTATTTCTGTAACCAAAATTGCAATTCTCAGTTTCTCCATCTGTCTTCTCTGTGTCCCCCCCCCCCAAATAAACATGCTGAAGTGTAAACAAAGCCTTTGACTATGGCAGTAGACTTCTTAAAGTTGAAACAGACAAGGTATTGGTTAGCATCTTGGCTAAAATGGATGTTCTTCTTTTTGTGGTCTTTTTTGGCACTTAACTTCATTTCACTTCACCCGTAAAATGTCTGTGGTTATAGTTTCCTTGCCCTGTTAATCTTCTGTTGTGAAATATGTCCACAAACTGGTCCCGTTTGGCTGTCTGTGAAAGTAAATGAGGTAATTCCAGGCTTCCTGCTTTAGTTTTAAAAAGGATGAGAGACATCCTCCTCAGAGACCTATTAGGTTCACCTGCAGGCGCCTTTCACCTGCTTACTAAATTAAGTTATGTGAGTAGCTGCTTTTCACTAGTAAGGTAAAGGTAAAGGTTCCC
>NW_015222497.1:0-989 GCF_001447785.1 Gekko japonicus | reverse complement strand
TGTACTCTTGCATTGTTTTCATGGCTACCCATAAACTGAGCAATCTGTTTGTTCGAACTGTACATTTAAACAGGAGGGGCACTATTACTTCCTTTTTAATAACACAGCATTCAAAAGCACTAGCTGACCACCTGCTGGAATTTTATACAATCCTTTTGTATGCTGCTGGGCAAAAAAACAGCAGGAGCACAGGAGAGTGTCAAGAGGTTAGAGCCTAAGCATGTGAAGCTTTGATAGGGTACAAAGAAAAGATCCCTAATGTATTTTTATTGGAAACAAGGTTTTAGCCTAACATAAATAATTCTCCTCCACTCGATGAATGTTGTGCATAAATTGCTCTCCAACTGGCACTGATCATTTTGATCACTGGTTTTTATTTAAATAATGCCTTGGAATACGACGGAGACAGTGCATTTTTGGCCCAGCAACAAAAGACCAATCCAGACCGCATCTCAGTTTGGTTCTTGAGAAAAGGGGTGGCAGGAAAGTCATTAAGATAATATTTTCACCATGTCTCTGATTATCTTCTGGAAGAACCAGAGTTCAGATCTCTTGCTTCATCCAGTCCCATCTCCTTACAAATCTGTAACATTGTTCCCCTCAGTAAGTCAAGCTTTTGAACAACTGGGTTGTATCCCATGGATCAGTTCTATGGAATGATCCTTCCCCCAATGCAAGAGACTCAGAAGAGAGTCTTGCAGGCCCCTTGCATAGCCAAAAGAACCCCAGATAAAGAAATGATCTGCATGATATAATCCAGTGCTTGCTGAAAGAGTCTCCTAGATGGTCAAGTGATAAGGAACATTTGACAAGTGAGATAAAACTGGAGATGGCATTAGGAATGGAAGAGGGAAAAACTTTTCATGGTCCAGTGTAAGGTGGTATAGAGGGATAGTGAAAGGGAAGGAGTTACAGTTGGTGTTACTTTTTGTTGGGGGTTTGACAGGGTTTGTTGGGGATTTGATGGGGTGAAAGCCAGTTTGGTATAG
>NW_015222496.1:0-989 GCF_001447785.1 Gekko japonicus | reverse complement strand
GCAGAAGTTGCAGGTGCAGTTTGTGGTGCCTCACTTCTTTCTGATGGCAGTCTTGCAAAAGTAAAAGTCATCCCCCAGGCAATTATTGGTGATAGAGGGAGAAAAAAGTTTGCAGTCTAACACAGAAGAAGAAAATCATTCATATGGTTTCTATATTTTTGTTATTATAATTGCTTTCCCTGAAATAGTATCTGGGCTGACAGCAACTGGCATAATTAAATCCTAACTCTTTCATTTCCTTTCTGATTTAACCTTTGTTTATTGATGTGAATCCAGACAATTGATGAAATTTTACAAAAAACAGCAGCACTTCTCAAGCAGGGTGGGCAAGAACACTTCTCTCATCTTCATTTCATCCCCCGGGGGTAGCAAGGCTGAGGTTGTCTTCCCTTTTAGCACATGATTACCAGTTCTGTTGTTTATTTTTCTACCTTTCAGTAACTTTGACTGGTAGCTGAAGTTCTAAATCCCTGTCAGCTCATGAATGAACTGCCAATCTTAGTGCCAGTCCAAACATTGTGAAATGGGAATGGAGGCAGTAGTAGTTCAAACATAAGAGCCTTTTTCCCTCTATCCCTTCCTGATGTCCTGATTTTATATAAGCCATCACTAATGAAACTCTGAGCAACTGCCTGACTACTTTTGTTTGCTTGTCTGTCTTGTCAACACAGTGTAAGCTCTTTGAGGCATGGTCTGTCTCTTAACTGAAAGCACTGCACAAACTAAACAATGCCTCTATTCTTGGTAAGATTTATATGAACCACTGGCATACTAATACTACTAATAAAGGCAAAATATATAGAGAAGATCCCGTTCCAGACACAACTGGATGCCAGATCTCTGTTATGTCAAGAGACGGTAGCAGATTCTGGGAACAAGGTTAGGCTGCCTTCAGTAATCCAAGAGGCAAAGGAAAAACAAGGAAATAGATATGTCTGGGTCAAGGAACAGGAGAAATGTGAGCAGAGCCCTAGTGGAGGACTTTGAAT
>NW_015222495.1:0-989 GCF_001447785.1 Gekko japonicus | reverse complement strand
AAAATGAAGGAGAGGAGAATGATGCAAGAAACTTTGGGTGTCCACTGGGGAGGAAGCTGGGATATAAAAGAAGTAAGGCAAATAAATTAAGTAAACGTTTTTTAAAAGTATTGTGCACCTGCATTTGGTGACTGAGCAGGGAGGAACAGAGAAGTCTTTTTAAAAAAACCAACAGCCTGAAATCACATTTGCTACTAATTCCTACTGAAAAGCTTTTCCAAATTCAGCCAGTGACATTCAATATGATCACATGCATATTTCCTAAGAAGCAAGGTCCACTGGGCTAGGTTTCACGGAGCTTACTCTCACACAAGTGTGGACAGGACTGCAACCTTAAACATATGAGCCTTATACAAAGTAGGTACATTGTTTTATCCAGCCCAGCACTAGGGATGCCAGGTCTCCATTGCCTGACATTGCCTCAAAGGCCAGAGTGGAGAAAAGAATGGGATGGGTGGGTGTGCTCATATTGCACTGGCACCCAATGTCACTTCTGGCAAAGAACAGAAGCCTTGACATCAGGACAACAACGAGTTTTGGCAAATCCTAGAGCATTGCTCCCAATATCCTGATGTTATTTACAGTTTTTCACCAAAAGTGATGCTGGCATGCCTGCCCCTGCCCCACCCCCCATCCTCCTGGGGGTGCCAGGCAATGGTCTAGTATCTCTGCTCAGCGCTGTCTACTCTGGCTGACAGTGGATTTCAGAGTCAACTACAAATCATTCCAGCACCTGATCTTGGGGTCCTGTATACAAAGCATGTGCTGTAGACTAAGTTGTGACCCTTCTCTTCATCTGGAAAAACCTTGCATTTTGTAGTATTTCATTCGTTTCAAAAGAGAAAATATTCCATACCAGTTTTTCAGTGCGCCTTCAATTTTTCTGCTTCTTTCTCTTTTCTACACAGCTATACCTTTGCACTGGGAGACCCAATTGCACCCAATGCAGGGAATGACCCAATCACATTTAATGCAGACACCATGTAGAA
>NW_015222494.1:0-989 GCF_001447785.1 Gekko japonicus | reverse complement strand
TGAGTATGCCATGATCTGGAATTCAGTGAACCTGTTTTCTTTTTTCTGAATAAGAATCTTTGAAGTTTCAATTAATTCTTAAATTCAGTTTAGGTAGAAGAGGAACATAATGTACATGCCTTTGATCTTAATCACTTTAAGCTATGGCACTATATGTCCCTTTGTGATAATTATGTAAAGAATTGCTAGATTACTTTTAAATCATTTTAAATAAACCACGGAGTGATTCTTGGCTATGGAATACATGGTTTTCACTCTGAACTATGGGACTTGTAAATAAGGAACCATTCCAGGGAATGTTAATTTACCATGCAGTACTGTGACTTCTAGAGGTTAGTGTATTGCTTCACTTCAGCCAGAGACTTTTAGTTTTAATGTGGCTGGGTTAAGGAGCTGCCCCCTCACATGTAGATTTAATTGACTGTCTCATACTGAATAGTTACTTCCTCCTGAATAATTGCTTCCAAATATATGCAGGATAGCACTGAAAGCCTTTTAAAAATATACACCATGACAAATATTTTGATTTCCATGCCTTTTTGATGCCAAAAATTTGATGCCACGGATACTATTTGAGCTTTCTGTGACCTTTGATAATGTTGGGCATGTGACAGAAGGATCTATCATCCTTTTCTTTCAACACATGCCTAGGTACTAAATAAGCTTAAAAGATCCTCTCATGAGCTTCAGCATAGTGGTTCAAGGCTAGAGGCCAGTAGAATGCTTATCCACATTTGTGAGTGACAGACTTGTTTCAGATAGCAAGCTTGAGTAGAACACCCCATCTTGTGATTTTTATGTAGATGTTGTAAATAGTATTGAAGGGAAGTGGGGTACTTTATTGACTTTCTAATACCCTCAAATGGTTATCCAAACAAGGAACACTAACCAAGATGAAACTGCACAGAATCATATCAGGTGTTCCTGTGTATGCTTGGATGTGGGAAGGACTATATTAGATTATCACATGGATTTTTGCACAAAGTATT
>NW_015222493.1:0-989 GCF_001447785.1 Gekko japonicus | reverse complement strand
AGCAGGAAGGAAGTTGGAATGTGACTGTATACTCCACTTACTTTTTCTTTCTAAATTGAGACAAATATTTATCTGTTTTCTATCTTTGAAAGATCTTGCTGGTATGCTTGATAGATAGTTGCAGAGCAGGGATATGAAAAATAAGAAAAGTCTTATTTCAGCTATCATTACTTTTCACTAAATTAATTTAAGATGTTTCAATTGTGTAACAGTTGAAGTCTAATGCGTAGCATTAATAACTGCAGCTCCAGCAGCCCCTTTGTTTTGATTGTTCTTATCCGCATTGTCCCTAAATGTAATCTTCCGGGATTTGAGAAGCCTTGTTTCCTGTTTTTATGAACACTCAACAGAGGTCATCAATCACCAGATGTATTTCATCTTGCTTGCTGTAGATAAGTTACACTCTTTACACAGTATAAGGATTTGTCAAGTATTCCTGTAATAAAGAGACAAATGAATGAGCAGCTTGGAAACGTAATATGTTCACGGATGAAAAATAGGCATTTCATAGTCTGCACAGCACTCTGCAGAGAGAACTTTAATATGTATAATAAAAAGCAAAACAAAAAACTGCCCTTCTGTAAATGTGATGCTCTCCAGCAGTCTCTGTGGACACATTTGCATGAAGGAATGTAATGTATGAACTAGGTAATCAACCGAGGTCCAGCTGCAGCTTCTGGCAGCCATTCAAACACACAACACACCCTTTTCTAAATGAGAGGTGGCTTGCTGCCGCAGGCAGAAGGATTCCTACCGAAATTCCCAGCACTGCCTTGATTGTAGATTTTTGCACAAGACCTAGCACAACAATACGACATCAATGACCACTGCTCAGTCAGAGTAGGCAGTACTGAAGTAAATGAATCAATGGTCAGTCTCAATGCGAAGCAACTTTCATAACGCGAAAGCAGAGGATTACCGAATTAACAGACGTGGTGGTAAATTAGCAAAATAAAACCTGTTCAGGCATGCAACTTTGGGATCTGAAT
>NW_015222492.1:0-989 GCF_001447785.1 Gekko japonicus | reverse complement strand
CTGATTTTCTAGGCATCTCATTCCTTAAAACAGATTAGCAGCAAGTTGATTGCACCATCTGCTTTACCAGAGGTGTGAAGGTTTGGGAATGTGAACCCTTGATTGCTGTGGAGGCCAGGGTACTGTAGTGGTTAAGATACTGAGCACTGAGCTGAAAAATCCTGAGTTCCTTTCTTACAGCTTTAAACATATTGATTAGCGATAAGCAAGAGGCTACAAAATGGCTTCCGTGATAATAATGCTGCCTAGTATTGTAAGGCTGTTGAATGCACTGCTGGCATGATGTGTGTACAGCACACTGGACAATTAAGCTGCTTGGTAATAAAAGGGACTGTGATAATTGAGACACATTTTGGGGAAAGCCCGAAGAGAGAATTTGACACCTTGTTTAAACAGTATGTTGACTGGCACCATATTTCTTGTAATCTTGTTGTTGCCATATAGGAAACACAAGTCCCCATGCATGTGAATGTATGTATTTCTCTTTCCAGATTCCTTAGGTTTATTTCCAAACCAGGACAGATCAAGAACTGGAGATGAAGAAACTTGGGGCAAGTCATTAAGACCTTTAATATCTTCCCTGTCTCATCCTGATTTATTCCCTCTCCTCTATGACACCTTTGTCATGTCCATAAACTCTTACTTGGGAATTTTCCTTCATGCTAGCGCCATGGTCAACTTGCTCTTCTTTCTCTAATACATCCTAGAAACGACCCTTGACCAATCTGTACAAATGAATCATTTGCAAATAACTGCTTAGACTTATCAGTTTTATTTGACTAATGATGGTGCCTTCCTCTGGGGCTAGAAGCCTTCATCCAGTGGAAGTCATGTGTTCCACAGGTGGGAGGCCACCTATATCAGTGGAAGTCTTCTTGCATCAGATGAAGGCACTGTTGTTACAGGAAGAGAAGCTTTGCATCTAGACCAGTGGTCTAGAGCTTACATATATCTCTGAGAACTGAGTTCATTACATCTCATCTTGGATT
>NW_015222491.1:0-1050 GCF_001447785.1 Gekko japonicus | reverse complement strand
GGGTCGCCAGAAGTCAACCATGGCTTCCAAGCACGAACACACACACACACTAAAATGCTCACCAAAAAACAAACAAACAGCTGAGCAGGATTGGCTCTGGTTGGTGCATGGATGGGAGACCACCGAGGAAGGCCAGGGGTCGCTATGCAGAGGCAGGCGATGGAAAAACCACCTCTGCTCATCTCTTGCCTTGGAAAACCTACAGGGCCATCCGTAAGTTGGCCTGTGATTTGACAGCATGATCCATCACCACCACATAAACAGTATGCTACAACTGCGGTGGCTCAAGTGGTTAAGACGCTGAACTGCAGGCTGTGGAAGGTCGGAAGTTCAGCAGTTCGAGACCCGAGTGTGCCGCATGACGGAGTGAGCTCCCGTCTCTAGTTCCAGCTCCTGCCAACCGAGCAGTTCGAAAGCAAGAAATTGCAAGTAGATAAATAGGTACCACTTCAGTGGGAAGGTAACAGCGTTCCGTGCGCCTTTAGTCATGCTGGCCACATGACCACGGAAACGTCTTCGGACAGCGCTGGCTCTACGGCTTTGAAACGGAGATGAGCACTGCAACCCTAGAGTCGGACTCGCCTGGCTTTCGAGCAAGGGAACCTTTACCTTTTTACAACTACTACTGCTGTTAGATACAAAAAGCAACGAGGGCTTGAGTACTTTCAAAAACTGGCCAGAAGGCCATTTCTCCAGGGATGCCTTTTTTTTTTTTAACCCTTCTGACAGGGCCATTCTGGATGCCAAAAAGCTCTCTGGTGTGCTTTTGTTAAATATCTATCGGGAGAGTTTGTGGACTGGGGCCCTGGCACAGGGAAGGCACTTTTGTTCCCCTCTCCAATTACTTTACTTAAAAGCCCCTCTGGCCAGAATGGACCTTGATGGATTGATGGTTCATTGGTAGAGCACCAGTTGTGCATGCAGAAGGTCCCGGGTTCAATCCCACACAACTCCAGTTAAAAAGAATCAGGCGGGAGGTGATCGGAAAAACCTCTGCCTGAGACCCTAGAGAGATATAGACAGGGGCTGTGACTCAGTGGCAGAGCCTCT
>NW_015222490.1:0-989 GCF_001447785.1 Gekko japonicus | reverse complement strand
GCTGCATGTGGAGGAGTGGGGTACCAAACGTGGTTCTCCCAGATTAGAGTAACCACTGCACCAAACTGACGCGTAGAAGAAAGGCCTCTGTGGGGGTCTGGGTGCACATCTGGGCGAACATCGGCATCCACGTTGCCATGCCCAGCCAGAGTCCCACTGAACTGGCTGGATGAGCATTCTGATGAAGACGGGGGCACACACCCTATCTGGCACACAGTGAATCACACGGGACTTAGTCCTGGACCAGCGCCAAACCCTACAAAATAACCAGCGGCCCAACGGAACAGCCATACCGATAAAGGATTAAATCCTTAATTGTCAAAGGAAGGCTAGTGGGATGCTGAACTCAGAGTCACGGAATTTTAACCACCGGGCCGCTTGCCAAGTAATGCGCGCCGAACGCCTCCGCTTCACTTCCGCAGGCATAATGCTTCTAAACAATCAGTCTGTGTCCTGAATACCTAATGGCGTTCCTTTCGGTCCCCTCTTCCGCTTAAATCATCTGTATCCCTCCGGCTTGCCTTAGACTCAAGGCAGGTAACGATACACCGGCAGGTTGCAGGAACAGAAAAACACCAGTTAGAAATGCAGGTTAGAAACCCAGGCACAGATTAAAATGGTGGCCAAAGTTGCCTAAATGGTTAACCCTCCACCAAAGGCTCTCTGAGCTAGAACTGTCATGTAGGCCTTCTTAGATGTAGCCAAGAAAGATGCCCTCAGTGCCAATTTAGGGTTACCAATCTCCAACTGGGTGCTCCTAATATAAATTTTAATACAGTGTTAATGTAGAGCTTTTAAGCCAGCAAAATCAAGGAGGTTTTCTGCACCGGTTAGAGAAGACGAAACTGGCTCGCTCCTAATTTAAACGCTTTTGACGCAACTAGAGGCAAGTCCGAAACAATATCAAATGACATTCCGTTCAGCTTCGTGTTGTCTTGCTTTCTAAATAATCGTGGGTTTCCCCCCCTATGATAACAATTTGAAGAAAT
>NW_015222489.1:0-989 GCF_001447785.1 Gekko japonicus | reverse complement strand
TGTAGCAAAGCACAGGTAGCAGGCTAGTTATTAAGTATTATTTTCCTTTGGTAGAGAAGGAACAGAACAGCAGCAAGGACACCAGCGAGAAAATGCATGTTTTACCAGTGTTACTCTGTGTCCTTCTTTTGTTTTCCCTTTCAGTGCAGTTATTTATTAACTTCAGTACACACAATCAGAAATACAGATTTTTGAGGGTATGCATTTGTGTGTATCAAAGCTGGAAAATATGTATTTTGCCCTTTTTTTCTCTTTTCTTTTTCTTTGCTGTCAATTTATGGCAAACTCCATGTATTGCTGGTGACCAAGAAAAGCTCCTCCCCCAAGAACAACGAAATGGGAAATTGTAAAACCGAATAATGCCATATCAGATTTTCTTGTCGTCTCATTACTGTTATTTTATCCCAGAACTTTTCATAGCTTCCATCTGCAATCACATTTGGCAGCAGAGAACATATAGACTAGAAAAGCAGGGCAATGTAATTAGTAATTAGATCCTTCTAGTCACTGAAAGAGAAACCTAGGACCATGATAATTAAAATACTACCCTACAATGACATTAATCAGAGATGGCTTGTTTTATAACAGATCTGGGCAGCAGTTTGCTGTTGTTAGACTCCATTCATGCCTAAATAAAAGAAGACTAAAAGATTAAAACATCCCATCCCATATTCTGCACAAAAATGTTGTTAAACAAACTGTAGTACCTTCCAAAATTAAATCCAGTCTATATTCGTTTCATACGTCAGCCTTGCTCAGATAACAGGTGTACTTTACTAATCCAGTTGATTAGGACACAAAATAAATCACAGAAAATAATTTTAAAAAGAACATAGTACTTGGGATTGCTGCATCCCGTCCAACATACCATCAGCTGCCATGTTCCCCCACCAAATCAATCCTCCTAATACATACATAACTTCAGTACACACAAAATCAATTTGACCAAGATCAAGTCAAATCATGCCATAGTATTCCCCATTACTATG
>NW_015222488.1:0-989 GCF_001447785.1 Gekko japonicus | reverse complement strand
TCTTTTTCTATGACATGACCCCTGGTAACATGTAAAATACAAACACCACAGAACACTGAACAGAGATACTTCACAGGAAGTAGACTGCACCACATTCCTGAATGAATAGCACAGAAAGGTAGATAAAAAAGAATCTGCCCCATCTGGACTGAAGGAAGAACACTGTACAATTATTTCAGTGTGGACTCACTCTTGAACTAGTTTCACACTTTGGGGTAGAGTTTGGTACTAGATTTGATTTCAGGTTTCCTAAACGGTGTATTAATTTTCCAGTAAACTAGATGATCCTTATTTCCAGTGAATGATGCAGCTTCAGAGATCCTCTTTTGGCAGATAGCCCTTATTTTGTTTTGTGTTTTATTTTTCAATAAAGAAGCTATTTTTATTATACCTTCCCCAGTCTTCCCAATAGGCATTTTATGAACCATATATTACAGATCCTTATTGGAGGTGCAAGGTTTAGCTCATTTTGTCAAGCTAAATATGACAGTGTTTTAGCTGGCTTTGTAGTTCTGTCATGCTTCTTTGCTTTATTTCAAAGCACTCGCTTTTGAAACCATGCTTCTCTAACTCCAAAGAGCCCTCACTCCTCATTAGCCCATTTAACAAATTAATAAATTGCTCACTGCTGAATTAATAATGGTCCTTCCATCAAAACAGGCCGTTCAAGTCTTCTTTCAAATTATTGAGTATGATTTCTCAGAATGTATTACCATTCAAGTCCTTTCAAAGTTTTCCTCCTAAAACTTCAGAGTGAGAGAATTTGTGACAGATGAGATAAGGAAGAAGCAAAGATAGTCTCCTTGGACAAAATTAACTTGCCCAAAAAAACACTTGTCAAAAGTTACAACCATGTGCTTTTTCCAGGATGGCTACGGAGAACAATGGCCAAAGTAGGGATGCCAGATCCCCCAGCAGGGGGTGAGAGTAGGTATCAGGATGTGTGCTGACCTGGTTCAAATAATTCATCACAGTTCAGGCTGAAAAGG
>NW_015222487.1:0-989 GCF_001447785.1 Gekko japonicus | reverse complement strand
ATTTCTATTTGTGAATTAACTTGTTATCTGAAGTCTATCAGAATGAGTTTGTATATGAGTTTTGTCCAGAGTAAAATAGTATGAGCTTTATCAGGCTACGTTTTTATAGTGCTTATGTAACCTCTGTTGACAGAATGTGAATTTAACTTAATACAATTTGCCAAGGAGGGCTGCTATTTGACATGTATAGTGTTCTCACAAATAATACAGGAGGTATTTCCATGATGCCCAATGAAGTGTTTCTTTCAAGAGGAGGGACTTTGGATGTGGATGCTATGTTCTTTTCCTGTTACAGTTCTATGGAGGTCATTAGATTTAAGTAGTTGGTTGATTTCTACCAAATTGCCCCACATGTTTCATAGAAGATATTTCCGTGCAGTAAACAGAACATGCTTCTAGCAGGCCATTAAGATATGGTGGACTAAACGACCTAAGTTCAAAGCCATACTCAGCCTTGGGAAAGTCATTATATCACAAACAAACCTGCCTCTCAATGTTAATGGGAGACCGAAATGGGATAACCCACATTATATAGAAAATCAATATGAATAACCTTCATTTGAGATGCTCAATTGGCTTAAGCAGAATGTTTGGAACCTCTGGAGAACTGACTGATGAGACAGGGGTTGAAAGACCCATACAGGCTTTGCTGATGGGCCAGCTGCCACTGTGCTACCTGTGTAGATGTGGGCTGCTAAATATGATAAATCAATTACACCTCTACAACCACAAGAAGAAATTAGATTAGGCAGCCTAATATGTACAGTGCCACAAACTTTGTTAGAATGAATAATTTTAAAGTGCCAGGTTAAGTAGATCAACTGGTTTTACACTAAAAAAAACCTCTGCTTGTTTATGCTGCAGTATTAATGAGCCATTAGATGCTACAGATATACACCAGAATTTCCTGCAGTGCATTAGAAAACATGCAATGCCATAGTGATTAAGAAGAACACAGTGCTTCAGTATCACTGGCAACGTTGTTAGCC
>NW_015222486.1:0-989 GCF_001447785.1 Gekko japonicus | reverse complement strand
CAGCAGTTAATTAATCCAGTGATTTAGTAGAGCCAAAGCAAGTCATATAAACATGGAATTGAAAAAAATAAACAAACATGGAATTGAAACTTATTTTCCAATCAATGACATTGTATATTAAGGTACAGAAATGACCAGGCAGGGGAAATGTAATAAACCTAACTGGAATTAAAGCCTAATATTACTGAAATGTAATCACTGCAATTTCAGTTGGTTCAGTAACTGCACCCAAATTAGATTCAAGTAGTGCAGAGGAGAAGAAAGCTGGGCTGCCAACCTAATAGGGAAAGTATAGTTGATTAACCATTTGCATTAAACTGTTAAACCAGCTATGTCTTCTATGATTCTGTTCCATACCTATGAGAAGCTATCAATCAGTTTATCTTCTCCTCTGATTCATGTGGGGGAAGAACCATCTGAACACTCAAGGGAGGTGTGCAAAAACTGACATATGTGGCAGACCATGCCAGTGGACCACTGCACATAGTGAAAGTTGGGTGATGCCCTCACCCAACAGAGTTGTCTGTTTCCTGTTGGCTGTGGGAGATCTCCCACCCTCTCCCACCATTACCCAGCTGGGTGATAAGAGGAAATTCCCTGGCAAAATGGCAGGGGGAGTGATTAGTGTCCCTGTTGTGATAACATTGCTTTTAGCGCATTCTGGAAGTGATGGCATCACATCAGGTGATGCTCTAGCATTCGCCCCAAACTCTTGTGATTAAGCCAGAACCTCATCCCTAGTGTGATGACATCACTTATGGATCATGGTAGAAGAGATATAGTGTTGGAGACTCTGGTTGCCCCACCTCCAAACCATGTGTCCCTACCTCCCTCATCTCCTACCCATCACTCCTAACTCACTTCACAGAAAGTGGACTTCTAGGGAATCCAAGCCTGAGCAAGGCTGTAATAACTATAAGGCTTAGCACGTGTATAGTGCAGTCAGTGTTAAAAGTACTTCACATAGGCTGCGATCACACACATTAAAT
>NW_015222485.1:0-989 GCF_001447785.1 Gekko japonicus | reverse complement strand
ATGTTCCTAGCTTTTCCTGCTGTTTTTATATTGATTTTTAATGGGTATAACTTTTAATATGGTGTTAGCTGTCTTGAGAACCAGTTTTCTGGTTGAGGGGCAAAGCATAAACGCTTGACATAAAAAACCCAAAATCATCGGGGTGTGGGGATGTGTGAAATTACCCAGCAGTCCCCCATAACCACAGCCAATATCAGCAAATTCTACTTGAGAGGAAGGCTTGGCTCTCTCTTCCACATCCTTTGGGTCATTGTGCTGATCATCTTTGGTCAAAGGAGTGAAGAATTCTGGGTAGAGTTCAGACCAGTCCATTTCCTCAGGCTTGGCGGGACTAACAGGAAAGAAAGGAAAGAGCCTCATATAACACCAACACACTTCCCAGTTCCCCAGCAGCACCACTTCCAAGTGGCTTCCAACTCACAGACCACCACAAATCTGCCTTAAGGACCCACTTTGCTATTTCTGCTGCAACAGACCAATACAGAGACCACTCAGGAATTTGGTGAATGGAAGCTATGAGTTACCTGGCGTAATTATTTCTGCAGGACATGCTTATGACACCTTTATTATGGATCATTTCAAAACTGAACAGGGACAAGGAGTGAGGGTCTGCTACTCATCCTATGACTTCAAGAGACAGAAATATCCCAGCGAGTCATGTCTCGAGAGACATTCCAATTGCTTGTGTCTCACGCAAACAATGAAATAATAATGCGTGAATCTGGCCTTGATAGAAGACCCACAGAAAAGAATGTAGTGGGACTAATGTTCTAATCCTAACCACATGTTTGCAATCAAATTCCGCTGAAGTCAAGGGAAATTACAGTTAACAGTAATAGCACACTCACAGTGTAATACTTAGCAGAGTTAAGTCTACTTACAGTAAATGGATTTGGAAGGGTCAGCTCTGTTTAGGACTGCACTGTAAGGGCACTTATGGATCAAGCTACATTTGGCACTGTAATTCTGTATCTGGGATTCCCCAGTTC
>NW_015222484.1:0-989 GCF_001447785.1 Gekko japonicus | reverse complement strand
CTTAACATGGAGAGTCATGCGGCGATTCATGCAAGCCTTTTCGAATACACCACAGGTTAGTTGACAAACTTTAGGAAGCATGTTTGCTTCCCTCTGAAAGCAGAATCTGTGGCATGGAATTATGTACTACAAGCGGGGAACCTGTAAGAATTTGCAGGGAGCTTCTTATTTTGCGCTCCTCCACTATTTTTTTTTCTTCCCTAAAATCCCTAGTGTTGCCAGGGCAACCTCTTTGGTTGCCTGCCAGTGCTTGAAGCACTAAGGGAAGGGGGAGAATGGGGCATATGCCAGCGACCTCACTTTCAGTGAAAGCAAAAAAACCCCCCAACTTTTGCTGTAGAACTCTGCAAATCCTAGAGTGGTCCATAATGGCATTTCCAGACAACAGCACACCAGTCCCCACCCTCTAAATGTTCCCAGGGTTGCCAGCTGTCACCTGGCAACCATTGAAGTCCCCATAGCCTCTTCCCTTTTCCAGCTTCCTACCCTCCTTCCCACCTACCAGCCAACCTATCTTTATCTCCCCTCTCCATGCCCCATTTTCAGCTTTCTCTCCTTCCCTCCCCCTTGTAGCCTTTCCCCAGAAAAAGGTCTGACCCTGTTGTGTAGTGTCAGCCTGGTCTGAGCTGCATGGTGCTTGGTGGGCAGGACCCATTTACTTGGTGGTGAACCTTCAAGGACCTGCAGCAAACAGCTTACTTTGCCCTGTATTCTCCTCCCTACACTATTTCCTTCCTCCTGGCAGCCCCCTTATCTTCAAATTTTCCTGCTCCCTCCTCTCCTTCCTACCTACTAAACCACTTACTTTTTCTCTGCCCCCTCATCTTCAGCTATATGTATTATTTACTTAATTTATACTCTGTCTTTCTTCACATTTGAGATCCAAAGCAGCTGACAGCATTTTCCTCCAGCTTATTCTAACGACAGCCCTATGAAATAGGTTAGGTTTAGTGTGTGACTGGACCAAGGCCATCCAGCGAGCTTCCATG
>NW_015222483.1:0-989 GCF_001447785.1 Gekko japonicus | reverse complement strand
TCTGCCACTGGGCGACGGCCCCTCCCCTCAGCTTCTGCAGGAGATGTCCTTGTATGGCTGCCAAGTGTTTCACTGAACTTTGTTCTCTAAAAGGGGACCTTTTCCAATTGATGTAAGAGGGAAAAGGTAGCAGTATTTCCTTTTGCTCATGTCTTCTGTGGTCCTGTCCTTACCTCACCTTTCACTGCCATGTGGCCCCATCTGATAAGCAGCTTACCAAGACCAAGGTGACATGGGCAAAAGCATCCTTTTCTTTTTCAGTTAACCAGAGAGGCAGAACGTCAGATGGTCAATGCAAGAAGTGGCTTCCTTATCCCATACCTTTTTCTTAGATAAGATCAGCTGAATGCAAGGAGATAGCACAACATAAACAACAAAACAATAACAGTGAGGCAAGCGGGGCTTTTGTTTTCCTACAGTATAGTGCATTCATATAAAATAAACAAGATGCCAAGTATTGTCTTATAAGTACAAAATATGGGTAGTTTGCGGGCCTTAATTGCTATAGATTAATGTGAAAGCCAGTAGCATGTGTTGCATCAAGACTTCTGTGGGGATTTGTCCTCTGGGCATAGTCCAGGGTGCTGATTTTGACATGTGAAATCTTAAATGCCTTGGATTGCATCTTCTATGCTTAGTTATACCCTGTGTGGGTATAACTGTGAGGGAAGCCTCTTCATCTTCTGGGACTGGGTGGGGTTTCCCCTTTCCCCTCCCACCATGCCTGCCTCTGTAACAGGCCCCTTTTGCAGTGCTAGGCCTCAGATTAGAGATGGGAGTGAATTACCACCACCTGATTCCCCTCCTCCTCTTTTCAGGCCTCTCCTGCATTGCCTGGAGAATACCAACCTCCTCCTCGGCTAGGGTTCTGGCCCCTTTTCGAGGCTTGCCCAGTGAGGCCTGCCAACCTGGCCTCTCACAAGGAAAAGTGATCAGAGGTTTGCTTCAGTCACTTTCCCTGCCACCCACCAGGCCACCAAAGGCCAATC
>NW_015222482.1:0-989 GCF_001447785.1 Gekko japonicus | reverse complement strand
CGACCCCATGGTCGTTAATTATGTTAATTATGTTAATTTCTGCTGCCTTATTGTTACACTGTAGCCCCCAACAAGAAGTGCAGAACATCTTTAAAGCAAAGCATCCAATGGATACAGAGATCACAAAGGCAAAGGTTGGTAATGGTTCTGGTACTTGGCAATTACAATTGAAGTGGTCTTGATGTGGGGATGTCTCCCAGCCCCCCGCCCCTTCACTTTATGGAGACATGTGTTGCACTAATTAGGATGCCTGAAGTGACTAGTCAATAGAAAATATAATTGGTGCTTAATTCCTTAGTTACTTGATTCCCTGAAATGGAAACTGAGAAATGTTGTTTGCTCCCTTTAGAAAACACAGAAGAAGAGTCTTATCTGCCTAGACCTTTTAAGGGTTGGTCTCTGTTGTTGACTGCATGTCTGTTGCTTATAGATAAGTCCAGGCAGAGTCTTGAAGTTTGCACAGCCAGCTCTTGGTAATGTCCAGCAGTCTGGACTGGGCCTTTGAAGAAGCATAGTGTGCCAGCTGGTACTTTTGCTGCTGTTGGAGAAATCATGGGAGTGCATAGTACATACCTTCTCCAAGCAGTCCTTGTTAGTCAGCGATAGTTAAGAAAGGTTACGTGAAAGCTGTTGGTCTTGATCTGGATGTCCGTAGACCACTGTTTTTGTCTCTTCTTCCCCCCCGCCCCCAGCCACTCAACCTTTCATCTGGAAGCCAAAAGATACAGTCTCCCTGTTGGCTCTTTTCATTGACAGATCATTGGCTTTGGCACAGCTTTACTTGAAGAAGTGGATCCCAACCCTGCTAATTTTGTTGGAGCTGGTATTATACACACAAAAGCAACCCAGATAGGATGTTTGATGCGTCTTGAACCCAACCTGCAGGCACAGGTAGCAGCTTTGTTTGTCTATGCTGCACAGACTTGCAAGCTTTCAGCAGCTGTGTATTTTTTTCCTTAGGTGCTCAGTGGTTCTTACATTTGCATAGA
>NW_015222481.1:0-989 GCF_001447785.1 Gekko japonicus | reverse complement strand
CTGCTCTCCTTTCTGCATATCTCCCCTCTGCTCTTTTGAGGGTCATGCCTTATTTTCACAAACTTACAGGGCCAACAGCACCCACACAGTGCATGGAATGAATCTGAATTGATAAAGAAAAAAAAATGGGACTAGGAATAAGAACCCATTTGCCACTCACAATGTCTGTGCACAATTCGATGAAGAGGATGGTGATGCAGCCGAGGGGAAGAGGGACGCTGACTGTGATGTAAATCAGGTATGGGGTCAGCTCGGGGATGTTCTTGGTGAGGGTGTAGGCAATGGATTTTTTGAGGTTGTCAAAGATCAGGCGCCCTGGAGCAGAGGAAGACAGAGATGGTTTTAACCAACTGTTCCTTGTTGCTGAGACAATTTATGTCCTCCATCTTTTTTAATCGTCTCGCGAATCCCCCTTTGTGATTATGAGATTGCCCGCGGTTGATGGTCTTGCTGCAGGCCTATTCAACCTTTGGGGATTCCGCACTGAACTTAGGGCTTGGTCCATTCATTTCCTCAAGCATGTGGACAGGAAACCTCTGCTTGTTCTGAGGGGGGAACAGACTCCCATCCACTGATGTTTGAGATGGTCCATTATTGCAGGAAGAGCTTTAGCAAAGGAGCTCAATCTATGTTTTCCACTGAACAGCTTAAATCATTATTAGCAATGCTTACAATCATAGCTGGATTGGTAATCGAAGGCTGCTTCCCCCACCCCCTTGGATCTCCCCGTAACAGACCTTGTTCAACGCCCGTGACAATGGAGGCGAAATTGTCATCCAGCAAGATCATGTCGGCAGCATTCTTGGCTGCATCGGATCCAGCAATGCCCATGGCCACGCCGATATCAGCCTTCTTCAGCGCAGGGGAGTCATTCACTCCGTCTCCCGTTACTGCCACAATTGCACCCTGCAAAGGAAGAGTACGAGAGAAGGAGCATTCAGGCATCTGTATTCCCAACATAATTCCACTCCAGAATGAGACCCCCCCCC
>NW_015222480.1:0-989 GCF_001447785.1 Gekko japonicus | reverse complement strand
AAAAAAAATGGGGGGGGGGGGGGGGGGACATGCCACTTTCCTACAGCTTGCTAAAGCCAGATAAAAGGGAACTGTGTTGGTGCCGGGCATTGGGTTTCATCCAGTCAGCTTTTCCACTGGTGAGAAAAGGAGGAGAGGCCCTTAGGGCACCCAAAAGGCTGTGCGAGGGAACATGGGACCTGCCTGAACAAAAGCCATGTCGGACACAGGCCAAAGTCAGAAGGGCAATTAAATGAAACGGCATGAAAAAGCTGGCTTGATCCAACCTGCAGCTGGTCTATCTGTGTAAGTAACACATCACACAGGTGGTCTACGGTGATGTTGTCACATAAGGTAGCTTGTGATGTGTGGAACTCGATGGAAGACCACAGTTAACTATTCCCATCAGAACAGCTGCACAGTGCAGGTGCGGTCTTTTTAATCAAGGAAGTGGCCATCTTAATCTTCTGTGAATCCCTGCATCAGATGCTCTCACAAAGTCGGCTGCGATAACATCTACAGTGACCTCAGACCGCAGCTCTTGACTTTGAGCTTCGGCAGGTGTTCTCCTGAAAGTAACCTGCGTTTCTTTTCTCAGCCAGGCTGTTGGAAACAGATTCTTGTGCCTAAGCCCTGAGGAAGTCTTGGCGCAAAATAAATCTGGTGGGGGTGGCCTAGCAAGAAGAGTTTGCCTGGAATAATGAGAGAAGGGAAGGGAACATGGGGGGTGGGGGAGAAAGCAGAAGGGTAAATGAAGACTTGCCTTTAGAGGGGAACAGCGTATAGGTTTCCTGATTGTAATTTGCTAGTTGGGATAAGTTCTTAATGTCCAAAGAGAGGTCCTGGGACTGTAATCTATGTGGAAGCCCTGCCCTCACATTGGAACCCTGCATCTTCTCTGCATATAGAGGAAGAAGACTCAAGTTGTCCTATAGTAGGCAGAAAGCACTCTGTGTGTGCTCAGAAGTATTCGTGCTTAAGAATTCTGAGCCATGGATCCAGTGGCTGAT
>NW_015222479.1:0-989 GCF_001447785.1 Gekko japonicus | reverse complement strand
CTGATAAAGGGTGCTTTGTGCCACAGAGGAGATCTGAACCTCCAGTACAGAACCAAGTAGCAGTATGCACATACCCACCTCAACACCCTCCCCCCAAACAGGTGAGTAGATTTATCAACCCAGTCTTCAAGGTATTCATGCCACTTTTGCACTGCCTATTGTCCATCCTTTGGAATTTCATAGCCAGCAGTAAACACACACATCTCTCAAATACAGTGCCAAGCTTTTACTCAAGAGCCAGGTACTTCTCCCAGTGGTCCATCTCAGTAGTGCAATGACCAAACAGGAACTGGGGCCAATGTTGTTTTAGTGTCTTCTCTTCAAAGTGTTCCTGCTGGGCAGCTAAGAGCAAATAAGATCATTCTTCATCAGCAGTGTGTTTCTCCACTGGAACAAAATGGCTGCTATCTCTCATCTCTCTGATGGTGTCAACAGTTGCAATTAGAAGTTGGAGGGAGAGGACTCCAATCGGATTCATGCTTCTGGCTTCCTCTCCATCTGATGGCCTCAAAAATGGCAGTTGGATACTGAAGGAAGGGAGTATATGCTTATTTTAACTTCCCACCCACCCCTCCAAGAACCCAGCTATTTCATATTTTCCACATTGTAGCTGGAAGCTGGATTCACCCCATTGAGTAGCCTTGGTAATTACACATCAACCTCATCTTCCCACCCATAGCATAATCAGTCTGTGTTATCCCTGAGCCATGTAATGCATTCCATCTTCCTGAATATGCATGTTGGTTATCCTTTGGGGACAAATAGCCGGCATTGTCTGTTATCTTTTCCTTTGAGCCTACTGCAAAACAAGAATTCTAGTTGAAAGACTTTTTGCATTATCTGCTTGCCCTAGTTTTCCCAGATCCAGCATTCTCCTCCCAGCTGCTTTTTGCCTGGAAGTAAATGCACATGTATCTGCCAAACTCATCCCTTGGTTTAATCTGCCCCCCCCCACAACACACAACTCCTCTTTTGGGAAATCCCCCCCC
>NW_015222478.1:0-989 GCF_001447785.1 Gekko japonicus | reverse complement strand
GGGGCGGAGGGAACAACCCACAAGGACTTTCAGGAGTATCACATTTTCCCCTCCCCCTGTTTCCTCTTTCGCTTTCCTGAAAGCCGCCATGGTCTCTTTTCCTGCGTTTGCCAGGCCAACAAATATACATGACTGAAACTAACTTTCTGGCACAAATACACATGATTGTATACTTATATATGACTGAAACGAACAAGTAAATACAACATAAGCTGATTCTATGGTAGTTAGGGAAGATGTTCTTTATTCTTTGTCACCCTCATCAAAATCTTCAGCTTTGGATATAGAAATAAGAAATGTATTAGTGTTATCCTGAAAATAATATGAAACAAACCATATAAGACTGAACAAGGCTTCCCTCACCACCACACAGTCTAGGAGATCAGGCTTCCTATTCATACTTATGACACCTGCCCATATGGCCTAATTTTTAAAAGAAATCCATGGTTGCCAGTTAAGACAGGAGGCATGAAAGGTACACCAACACAACATCTGTGAAAACAAGTTCCACGTTTATGAAAAGGTTCCTACCTTCAGGCTTCCCAGTTTGAAAATGTTGGCTCATTTTAAACGATCCAAAAAGTTACATAAAATGTATTTGACCGTAATCCAAACACAAGAACATATATATTGGCAACAAAGGATGCCTTAAGGAAAGGCAAATTTCATGTAGCTGCACTAGGTAGGCAGGGATTATTCTGCAACAAAATCACGCATCGAGAGAGACATCTAGTGGTGTTCATTACAAAAGTGACTCAGTTGCTTACACAGATAAACAAAGCTTGGTAGACTTTCCCAAGCAGAGATCCTTGCTACAACTTCAAAATAAAAGAATAGCTACAAAACAATTCTTAAATTGCAAGAATGCAAATACAAGGCTCACACATACTATTCATTCCTCAAGAATCCATGAACTGAAACTAGACACGATTAAGATAATGAGGCATGTGCAATAGCAAATTTAAGAGGGGGGCAGCAGCATGGTGAGG
>NW_015222477.1:0-989 GCF_001447785.1 Gekko japonicus | reverse complement strand
TGTACTCTCTCTGTGCGTGTTCCTCCCCCCACCCACTGAGCTACCCTTTCAGAAAGCACTTCTCCGTGTTGCCCCCTCCAATGAATTGCTCTTAAAACTCCCCCAAGTTTGAAAAGGTGTTCCAGATTAAGTGTGAGGATTTTTCAAAGGAGAAGACTGAAGGGAGATACGTTGCACACACAAATACTTGCTGGTGCTTCCCCCTCCTTTGGAAAATTCTTGGTCCAAATCATACAGCTGGATAGGTTTTGAACGCATTAGACCTGTCGATGACGTTCCATTTCGCATCTTGAATGAGCCTCTGCAGATGGCATAGCTGCTGGAGAATAACAGGAAAAAGATAAGGTCATACCAGCAGATAGACGAAACAAGGTTCAAGGTAGAGCAGTTTATTAGATCTTCTAGATGTAGCATAAGCCATCAAAAACAGAAAATAATAACACTTAGCATTTAGCATAGTGCTTTCAGTTGTTCCAAGCACTTCACGTAATTTAGGCTGTAATCTTTACAATAATCTTGCAAGGTTGTTTTATCCTCTTATGGCATATGGTTCGTCTAAAGTCACCTAGTAAGTTGATAGCAGAGGTGCGACGTGAGCCCTGGACATCCTGAACCTCAGCCTCTTAGCCATTCCACAATCCCAGTTCACCCACAGAAGAACTAAGTCGCAGGTTGGATTTCTGCCTTCTTTTGCATTGCCTTTCATTGAGATATCAAAATGCGGCTTCCGGCTCCATCTGAAGCTGATGATGTCTACAGTGCCATCCTGGGCAGAGTTACACTGTTATAAAGCTCATTGACTTCAGAGGATGGCACTGTTAGCCTGTCAGTGCACATGAACTATTTTATGTTTGCTAAAATCTGCCCGATTAGTTTTTTGTTTGTGTCACTGGTCCTGTCAACAGTCACATGTTGCTATCTGCATCTTACATGCCCGAATCCAGAGAACTGCAGCATTGGTATTGCAGAATATACTGGGATGGGGGGGG
>NW_015222476.1:0-990 GCF_001447785.1 Gekko japonicus | reverse complement strand
GAGACTCTCTAATTCTAGCCTACAGCCCTAAGAATGTTATTCGCAAATTACTTGCTTTCTGATTTTGGTCAGAAAGGACATTTTAAGGGGTCCTTCAGGGGTCACTTGTGCTCCCCATTGATCCTAAATCATTGAGATTAATTCATATTTTTAAAATGTCATCCTGTTTCCCTTTAAGGTTTGGGATGCTGTGGACCGAGGCTGTTGCTTAAAGACATATTCTTGCCACTCCAGTGCCGTTCGAGACGCCCGCTGGTCCCCTTCTGGAAGTGGTATTCTCAGCGGGGGCTTCGATTCAATGCTTCACTTAACAGATGTTGAGACAGGTAAATATCATTGCCATTGGGTATGTTTGCTTGAATGTGGGAAGAAAGAGAAGTGGGAAATTTTCATACTAATTGGGTTATTTGACAGAGATCTAGGACCTCCCTTTTCTCTGTACTGTATAAAGGTAGCAATGAAAAAAGGCTAATATTTTATCTTAAATGCTGTTGCGTCAGGGAGACTGCAGCCGTTCTTGATAACATGCTAGCTTCCCTGGGTGAGGGAGGCTTTGATGTGGGAGTAACTTCAGACATGCACACCCCTACTTAAGAATTTAAGCAAGGGCACTTAACAACCTCCATGTGGAACTGCTCATTCCTACAATCAGTGCCTCTGTCCCTCCCCATCAGCCTGCCAGCTTGTGTCAGAAACCTTCCTGTGGGGGCCACTGGCTGACTAAATTGCCCCTCAGACTGAATAAATTTTAAGTGCATTTGACTTGAACATTGAGTTCCACGGAAATCAATAGGGCTGGTTTCCAAGCAATATGATTAAGGGCTGACATGTTAGCATTTAATTGTGCCTGGCGTCTTCTTTTAGCTTTGAATCAGAATGCTCTTGCTTTGGTATTCATAATCAGTGTCATCATCGAGATACAGAACTTTTTGTGAGGCTCAGTGAGGTTATTGACAGCTTCCTCAGTCGGGTTAGAACAGATAAAAGGAA
>NW_015222475.1:0-990 GCF_001447785.1 Gekko japonicus | reverse complement strand
GGTTGCAAAAACAGTAAAGACAAATAAATTCCAAATGTGCCTGCAAGCTCAAAACGTTTGGGGACCCCTGACCTACAAGCTTGTAGTACCAGCCATGTATGTCATCAACACTCATTGTACCCATATTTACCCAAAGGAACATAACCCTAAATACAAGGCAACACCTCCTAAAATGTTATGCATATTTTTTAAATTACCGAACGTACTTGTAACGTATATTTAAGAAAACTCCCACTTTTTTCTTGATGGCATACCTGGGAGAAAGAACCCTATGCATTTTGAATAAATACAGTATTTAGTATAATTTTGTCTGATCACCCCCCTTTAAAAAAAGTTCAGAAGAAACAGGATTCTGTTAGGCTCTTAATTAAAACAGGCTTTATTCTTAAAATGTAGAGAATGTTTCACTAAAATGTGCAATTCAATGTGTGTCAACAATTCAATTTAAAAAACCCAAAACACCACAGTTCAAGTCTACAGCCCCCCAAGTCAGTGTGATGTAAAAATACCAATCCCACAATTTAGTCTGGTAGATAAATCAATTGACTGGATTGGAAAGGGAAACACAAAACAGCCATCAAAAGCTTAACACCTCCGAACTGCATAAATAGCAATGGAAGTGCAGTGCACCCTCTGACAATTACACCCAATTTTCTCTCTGCAAAGTGAATCCAGTCAATAGAGGATCCTAATATAAGCAAATAATTGCACATTTCAAACAAAAAAAATGGGGTGATTGGGCTGAAAGTAAAAGTCCATTCCATAAAGAAGATGCAGAGCGGCATTGAAGAGGACAAAAGATTAACGTATCAATGGAAGCGCGTGTTGACAATTCTCATGTTAGAACTGGGCAAGTGACGATCCACTTGTGTCAATGATTGTTAGTAATTAAAGTAATGTATCTGTATTATTAACAATTCAAACAGTGCTTTTCTTTTCATAAAGGCTGATGTATTCTAATGAATCCAGGTCAGCAAACTGTTTTCAGTC
>NW_015222474.1:0-990 GCF_001447785.1 Gekko japonicus | reverse complement strand
CTCCAAAATCTTCACATATTTCTCAGCTTGGAGGTGGCAACCTTAGCTCAGCACCGCTGCAGTTTTCAGTCATTTTAAAAAAACCTTTCTGCAGGCTTGAGCAGCAACATCTTCCCATCAGCATTACCTGTTGGCCTTATATACTTGTACAATCACCACAAGAACTCAGGATGTGAATTCTAATAGCAGAAAACATTAACATGAACCTCCCTAAGAGACTGGCGGGCCCTCGTTTGCTTAGCATTCTCAGAGTCCTACCTCCATGGATGGTCACTTGCCTAATGAGCCGCAGAAGAGATGCCGGATTCTTCCTCCTAATTAAATCACCAGGACACAATGGATTGGGTTGCTATGGTAAACCAAAAGACCAGGAGAACCAGGTCTTCACAATTCACTCGTATATGCTGAAACTTTAACCTTCCCCATAACGATGAACAGCTCACCGCTAGATCTTCCCCCTTTTTACCGCCATCCTTGACTATCTATTAATATGTCTGGGACAATCGGGTTGTGACCAAAGTCATCCATCTAGCGGACTCTGACATCTGGGAAGGTCTGGTAGATGAGCTTATTTGACTCGTTCAACTATCTTTTCATCTGCTTCATGTATTGCTGTGCTTTGGTTAGCCACGATTTCTTTGCCCTACTGGTTAAAAAAAGCAAACCCAAGCCTTCAGTCGATGTTCAGTACCTTCTGAGTCCCTTTGAGAAAATAACGCAATGACGGTAGGTTCACCAGCTCCGGGTTGGGAAATTCCTGGAAATTTGGGGGTGGAGTTTGGGGAAGGTGGGATTTGGGGGTGGGGAGGGACATCAGTAGGGTAGAATTCCATAGAGTCCATCCTCCAAACCTGCCGTTTCCTCCAGGGGAACTGATCTCTGTTGCTTGGGGAGCAATTCTAATTCCAGGAGATCTACAAACAACCCTAAATAGTTGGGTGCGATGCTGACGTAGTGTTACCCAAATTGCCTTATTTTATTAATAAGCTT
>NW_015222473.1:0-990 GCF_001447785.1 Gekko japonicus | reverse complement strand
AAGGCTGTTAAGAACAGGACATTTTGGAGAAGGTTAATTTATAGGGTCGCCATAGATCAGAAGTGACAGCAGCATTTAACACACAGACACGCACCTGAAGTGGACAAGTCTTCATGTGCAATAAAGACCCAGAGCCATCTGAAATGAATACATAAACATATCCATATAGCCATGAAAGCTGACCTTGGGTCAGTCACACAGTCTGTCCCACAGGATTCTTGTGAGGATAGAAAGGGGAAAAGGAGAACCATATTCAACTCTTAGGTTGCTGGAGGAAATCCATGATAAACATGTGCTAAATTAACAACTCTAACCCAACTAAAAAGTGATGAAATGACCTGTACAGAAAAGAGCCTTCCTCATATATGCTGCTTGAGGTGGAAGAAAAAAGGTTTTTCACTAGTCATTGTTGCTGGTTTAATGAGAAATAGTCCCCGTTTTACTTTTGTAAGATGCGTTTCTTTTTTTCCTGATCTTGTCTTAGTACTTTAATAAGATGGATGGATAGGCCACCTTTAAATATTATCATGTGGTGAGGAGAGTCCCCTATTCTTGTCATGATCTCTTCTCAGTGGGCTTAAATGATTTGGTTGTTCCTTGCCCTTGCTATTTAATGTGTTCCTAATAGGCTTGTAGAAACCAAACATCTGTTTTGGGCTCTGCTTGGGAAGAAAGTGTTGGCTTTGACCACTGTGGATCAACCTACATTTTTACCTCACTACACCAGCCTATATTGGCTCCATTGGACTGAGTGTTTCTGCTTTTACTTCAACTCTGGTATTGATACCTGCTTCCATGCCTTCACTTCTATACATATGTGGTTCTCCTGAACACTACCTGAGTATTTCAGAGCATGATAAAACTAGGGGTGAACACAGGCATGATGCAGGCCTGAACACTTGAACTTCTCCCTTCTGAGGCATGTTCATGTTTTTCAGGACAAAACCATTTTATCCGAAAGTGGTGGATGTTCAGTTGCTAGATGAGCTT